>NC_059267.1:6906780-6916780 GCF_017591435.1 Portunus trituberculatus
CTTTGAGATTTGCATACGATTAGACCATTTTATTGACATTAGGAAGAGTATGGAGGTCAGAATATTAATGGCCACAGTCTTCATTATTTCAATCCCCACATACGTTTCTGAAGCCTTATATAATCACCAAATAGTAATGAGAATGAATGCAGAAACGCGTCATGGTACTGATTGGGTTAAACATGGAGCACAGGAAATAAAGGACACCAGTAAACCTAACTTTTTTGTATCATGTGCCTGACTTCTTGCCATGTCTCCTCAGCCAACATTGGGCCAAGGACTGATCCCAGAGCATCCGGCAAGAAGGGGTATGGTAGCGGCAAGCAAACACTGCGCTTCAAGGCCAATGGACAGGCAGAGGTGGAGGATGCGGTGAGTTAATCTGTCTGGACGTCTAACCCAGTATTCAGGAACTCTTTGCTCGCTCACCACAGCTATGGACATTTTTCCAAGGCTGCAGAGATGATTAGCTGTTCTCAAGTGTGTTTGTTTGAGTTTTGCTTTTCTTTCTCACTAAGACTATTTCCCAAGGCCACAGAGATGATTAGCTGTTCTCAAGAGTGTTTGTTTGAGTGAATCTGCTTGGCCACTATTCAGGAATGCTTTGCTCTCTCATCACAACTATTTCCCAAGGCCACAGAGATGATAACCTGTTCTCAGGAATGTTTGTCCTGTTAATAATGTAGGAGTCTTGTTCATCTGTCACTAATATAGTAAACACACCTTTAAAAACTCATTCCTTTCACTGTCACCTTTAATTTTTAGTGATGTGAGTGATTAACAACTCTTCTCTTTAGTTTTATCTTTTTCATCACTAACTGTGTGTTGTTCACCCACAGCCGGACGATCTCAGCACATATGCCACAGAGAAGATCAATGCTTTGCTGGAGAACTTCATGGGCATCAACGACAACGATTTAGGTGAGCTGTGTCTTTCAGCCGGCATGCTAAGTCCTGGCCAGCACTGGTCCTGGTCCTGCCTCACCCTAATGTGCTGCTGAGTGATGCTTGGAAAATTTATCTGTTTGGGAGCAGGTGTAACTTTAGTGGCAGAACAGAATGTTGCTTTGTGTGTGTGTATGTGTATGTGTGTGTGTGTGTATTTACCTATTTGTATTTACCTATTTGTGTATTACAGGGCCCGAGCTAAGCTCTCTGTGTCCTGTCTCCTTGTCCATTCCTGTCATATCTCTCTTTCATCTGATTGACACACACCACGTCAACGACATCACTGCTCAGTTTATTCCACTTATCAATGCTACGATGCGGGAAACTGTATTTTCTCATGTCATTTAGACAGATGTCTTTTATTAGCTTTTTTCCATGTCCTCGGAGATGATTACTTGTGGTCACCTTTATCAACTCTCTGTCCAGTATGTCAATCTTGTTCACCAATTTATACATAGTTATCATGTTTCCTCTTGTTCTTCTGTCTTCCAATGTGGTCAGCCCCAGCTTCCTCAGTCTTTCCTCATAGTCTAACTCCTGAGTCCTGGTACCATCCTTGTTGCCAGCCTCTGTACCCTTTCTACCTTCTTCACATTTACTTCATATGTGGTGACCAGACACAAGCTGCATATTCTAACTGGGGTCTTATTAAGGCACATAATATCTTCTTCATCATTCCTTCATCTAGGTAGTGGAATGCAAGGCCAATATTTTGAAGCATGTTATATGTTTTCCAAAAATCTTGTTAATGTGTTTCTCCGGTGACAAAGTGTTTTGCACGGTTACTCCTAAGTCTTTCTCCTCATTGGTCTCTTTAATTTTCTCATCACCCAGCCTGTAATCCCTGTTTGGTCTGTATCTACTTCTTCCCATTTTCATAACATGGGTCTTGTCTATATTAAATTCCATCTGCCACTCTTTACTCCACTCATATATTTTATCAAGATCTTCCTGTAACTTGTTACAATCTTCCACATTCTTTACTCTCCTCATAATTTTAGTATCGTCCGCAAACATGTTCATGTAACTGTCAATTCCTACTGGCATATCATTAACATAAATCAAAAACATGATGGGACCAAGCACTGACCCTTGTGGAACTCCACTGGTTACCTTCTTCCACTCGGACTTCCTTCCTCTCACCACTGTTCTCATTTCTCTTCCCACTAAGTAATTTTCCATCCATTTTGCTAGTTTATCATTTACTCCTCCAATCTTCTTTAGTTTCCACATCAGTCTATTGTGTGGTACTTTATCAAAGGCCTTTCTCAAGTCCAGGTAGATAGCATCCACCCATCCCTCTCTATGTTGTAGTATGTCAGTCACTCTTGAATAAAAACATAATAAATTGGATACACGATCTTCCTTTTCTGAAACCAAACTGTCTTTCACTCAGAATGTTTTCACTTTCTAGATACTCACTCCACTTAGCTTTAATTACTTCTTCACATACCTTGCACAATATACTAGTCAACGATACTGGTCTATAATTTAGCGGTTCCATTCTACTACCATTCTTATATATAGGCACAATGTCAGCTCTTTTCCACTCTTTCGGGACTAATCCTGTTCGTATGGAGGTTTCCACAATATCAAATATGGGGTTCAACAATTGATCCTTACATTCATTTAGCAACCTCCCAGATATGCCATCAGGCCCCATTGATTTATTAATATCCAGATTGCTTATAATTTTCCTTACATCTTCCTTAGTAACCATGATGTCCTGCATTTGCTTTATTTCCGTAGGTCTTCCTCCCATAAAATGCTCCTCCTTTGTAAACACTTTGCAAAAGTTGTCGTTCAAAATTTCAGCTATATCTCCAGCATCCTCATATACTTCTTCCCGTTTTTACCTTTTCTATTGCCTCCTTTATATTTAGTTTTCCATTTATGAATTTGTAAAACATTTTGGGTCACTATCACAGTTTTCCACCACCCTCTGTTCATATTCCTTCTGTGCTGTTCTCCTTACTTCAACATATCTATTCCTTGCTGTTTTGTAAACTTCTCTTGATAATACATCACTGTTTTTCTTAAGTTTCTTCCATGCCTTTTCTTTGTTCTTTTTTGCTTCTTCACAATTTCTATTAAACCACTGTTTATTATTTAAAGTCCTCTTTCTGTAATATGGCACAAACTTTTTCACAGCAGAGTTATACAAATCCATAAATTTATCGTATTTCAATTGCATATCCCTTTCCTGGTATACCACGGACCAGTCAATTTCATTAAAGAACTCCCTTATATGGTTATAATTTGCCCTAATATAATTTAATTTTTCCTCCCTGCGTTCCACAATCTTATTTGTGCTTAATTCGTATCCAGCTCAAAGCTTAGGACATCATGATTGCTTCTCCCAAGGGACATTTATGTTCAATTTCCTCTTTTAGAGAGATGCCCCTGGTAAATACCAAATCCAACTTTGCTGCAACATCTTGTCCCCTGCACCTTGTTGGTGATCTCACCCACTGTGTCATCAAGTTATTTGTTGCTACCTTTAACAATTCCCCTGCCCACTCACCACCGTTCACCACTTCGTAGTCTTCCCACACTATTTCTTTACAATTAAAGTCTCTGACTATCATCACTCTATCCTTAATGATGAGTTCTTGCTTCATTCTGTCTAGAGTATTTCTCATCACCATTTGGTACTGTTCATATTCCCAAGCATTGGTTCTGGGTGGTATGTATATTGTTAAAATATTAATGTCCTAATGTTCTAAAATAATTTTTCAAATTTTCTGTGTCCATCTTTCTATAATTCAATCTACCACTCCTGTATGTCTCATCTCTCATTCCCTGTGTTATTGCTATCTGCATTTCCATAACCACATGATCACTTTTCCCCAATGGACATTTATATTGTATATCCCCAAAGATTTGGTGTTAACTTCTCATGTTAACACCAAATACAGTCTAGCCGGTTCATCATCTCTATATCTAGTATTTTCTTTCACCCTCTGTTCCATCATATTTTCCATCATTAGATTAAGGAGTCTCTCTCCCCATGCTTCCTCTCCAACACCACTTACTAGATTTTCCCAATCCACTTCTTTACAATTAAAATCTCCTACTAGTATCACCTTTCTTTTTCCAGTTAATACACTTTGTTTTAAGAGGTACATAGGTCACCATGATTATTAATTCTTTTCCATCACTTTTTAACCTTATGCTTATCACTTCTGTGTTGTTCTTCCCATACCAAACCTTATCCACATTTATCTCCTTTGTCATAATCATAACTCTTCCTCCACCTTTACCCTCTCTATCCTTTCTCCATATATTATATTTATTATCCAAATTTACTTTTGTTTTTTCATGTAATTTTGTCTCAGTCAAACACACTATATCAGGCTTCTCCACCATCACATAGTCTTGCAATTCCAATCTACTTGACAGTATCCCATCTATATTAGTATACATTACGGTCCACCTACTGCTCCCTCTAGTGGTTCCTCCGCATTCCTTCTATCCACATACCATTTTCTGACTCTCTCCTATAACTCTCCAAAAAAACTTTTCTTTTTCCTCTTCAGACCGTTCATCATTTTTCCTTCTCGCCTCTTCCAACAATGCCTTATATCTTCTCTTCTCTTCCTCATTTTTTTTTTTTTTTTTGACATACACCTCTTTGCAACCTTCTACCTCTCTTAATTTTGATGTTCTATATAAATCCCTCCAGATTGTTGTGACTTCAGTACTACTTTAATCAGTCTCCTTACTCCCTCCTTATACGGACCCAGTCTATGGATCTCTTCCACTTCTTCTTGTAGGTCTTTTTTTCATCATCATTTAGATTTTTGAACAGATCTCTTACCGTTTTTAATTCTTCTTTAATTCTCTTAGGCTTATATGTTATATTTTGTTCTTTCATCCCAAATATTAACACACTTCTTTTCTGCTATTTCTCTTATCTATGTTTCCTTATTCTTCATAACATTAACCAGTTCCTTAGACCTTTCTTTTTTGTCTTCATTCAACTGATCTTTAATTATTTCTTGTAATCCAACCATCTCAGCTTCCCTCGACTCAGTCCATTGAGTTTTCTTCAGTTCCCACTCTCTTTTAAACCTCTCACTTTGCTCACTGATCATTTCCTTAAAGTCATCTTTCTCCTTTACAACTTTCTCCATTTTCTCCTCCAACCATCTCTTATATTTTTCAACCTCCACTCTCAAGTGTGCATTCTCATCCACCAATCGTTTTTCATTTTCCTCCAGTCTCTTGACTCTTTCCTTCAAAGCCTTGCGGAATTCTCTATCCTGCTCCTCCTCACTCCTCTGAACTTTTAATTCCTTCACCAACTCCTCAAATTTCTTTTCTAATATTACCAATCTACCTTGCATTGTTGCCCCTGTTGAAGATGGACTCATATTTTGAATCTAGTTTTGGTTTTGCTCCTCCTGATCCATATTTTGAATTTGGTAACTTATTTCTTACGGTTCTATCCATTTCACTCTTCCTCTTTTTTTGTGGTGGTGTGCACTCTCAGAGCCTGGTAGCTATGTGTGATCTGTTTATGGCTGGCCTTTGTGTGGTTTCTCTGTCGTTTATCAGGTTCCAACACTTCTGATCACTCTTATGTACACGCCACCAGGCTACGTTCACTCTGTACACTCATTCACTCACTCTGGTTGCCCTTTTGTACTAGTGATTCTCACTCCAAGCACATTGTTTAGCGTGTGGAGTGTTAGGTCACATTCTGAGTAAGGAGGCACGTCCGCTCTCCACATTTTTGTGTGTGTGTGTGTGTGTGTGTGTGTGTGTGTGTGTGTGTAATTCACCTTTCGCCTGCTGGTCACCCAGCCAGTCTTCCCCATTACGGAGCGAGCTCAGAGCTCATAGACCGATCTTGGTGGGACTAAGCCCACAACACACTCCACACACCAGTGAGGCCACAACCCTCAGTTACATCCCTTACCTATTTACTGCTAGGTGAACACTACACATTAAGAGGCTTGCCCATTTGCCTCGCTGCCACTCAAATTCCCTCTCGATTGTGAGTCACTCTAACTACTACTCACTGTGTGTGTGTGTGCTGTGTGTGTGTGTGTGTGTTTTCACTGTTTGAACTGCTGCAGTCTCTGACGAGACAGCCAGACGTTACCCTACAACTCAGAGCTCATTATTTCCGATCTTGGATAGGCCTGAGACCAGGCACTCACAACACACCGAGACAACAAGGTCACAACTCCTCAATTTACATCCATACCTACTCACTGCTAGGTGAACAGGGCTACATGAAAGGAGACACACCCAAATATCTCCACCCGGCCGGGGAATCGAATCCTCCTCTGGCTTGTGAAGCCAGCGCTCTAACCACTGAGCTAGTGTGTGTGTGTGTGTGTGTGTGTGTGTGTGTGTGTGTGTGTGTGTGTGTGTGTGTATTTACCTAGTTGTATTTACCTAGTTGTAGTTTTACAGGGCCTGGGCTTTATGCTCGTGTGGCCCGTCTCCATATCTACACTTATCCAATTTTTCTTTAAAACTATGCACACTCTTTGCTGACAACACATCCTCACTCAAATTGTTCCAAGTCTCAACACATCTTTGCGGAAACTATATTTTTAACATCTCTCAGACATCTTCCTTCCTCAGTTTTTTACTATGCGATCTTGTGCTTCGAATGTCATATTCTTCTCTCGGGATCAGTTTCTCATTATCCACTTGATCCATTCCGTTTATCAATTTATAAACTTGTATCAGATCCCTCTCTCCTTCTCTGTTCCAGGTTGGTAGATCCATAGCCTTTAGTCTCTCCTCATATGTCATCCCTTCAAATTCTGGAACCATTCTTGTAGCCATTTTTTGTAGTCTCTCCAATTTCCTTATGTGTGTCTTTTTATGAGGGGTCCACACTACTGCATATTTCAATCTGGGTCTTTTTATAGTACTTATCAATTTCTTCATCATTTCTTTGTCCATGTAGTGAAATGCTAATCCAATATTCCTTAGCAAATTATATGTCTCTGAAAATTCTATCAATATGGCTTACCGGTTAATTGTTTTCTTCTATCATCACTCCCGAGTTCTTTTCCTTTTTTACTCTCTCTAATTCTATTCCATCTCCCATCTTATAGATTCCCACTGGTCGTCTTTCACTCTTTCCCATTTCCATGACATGGCTTTTGTTCACATTGAATTCCATCTCCCACTTTTTACTCCATTTCCAGATCTTATTTAGATCTTCCTGCAGTATTTCACAATCTTTTTGCTTTATAACTCTGCACAGTTTCACATCGTCCAAAACAGATTTATGTAGCTGTTCACTCCTCTGGCATGTCGTTATATATATGAGAAAAGTATTGGTGCCAATACTGACCCTGTGGCACTCCGCTTTCTACTGCTCTCCACTTGGACTTCATATCTTTAACTACCGTCCTTATTTCTCTCCCCTCAAATAATTTTCCATCCATCTCAATGTGCTTCCTTTTAAGCCACCCTTCTCCTCTAACTTCCACAGTAATCTTTCATGTGGCACTTTATCAAACGCCTTTTTTAAATCCAAATAAATACAGTCAACCCATCCCTCTCTCTCTTGTACTCTATCAACTATTCTAGAGTAGAAACTCAGTAAATTTGTATCACACGACCAACCTTTTCTAAAACCAAATTGGCTATTTCATATTAATTTGTTGTCTTCAAGAAACTCGATCTATTGTTTCTTTATTACTCTTTCACACATCTTGCATATTACACTAGTTAGTGATACAGGTTTGTAATTTAAAGGTTCTTCCTTCCTTCCTTTCTTATATATGGGAACCACCTCAGCTCTTTTCCATTCTATTGGTACTGTTCCATTTTCTATTGAGCATTTTATGATGATGTATATAGGACTTGCTAGTTCTTCCCTACATTCTTTCAGTATTCTGCCTGAGACTTCATCTGGTCCCATTGCCTTCTCTTCATCTAATTCTGTCATCAACTCTTTTATTTCAAGCTTGGTTACTTTAATCTCTTTCATATAGACAGTCTCTCTATTACCCTGTGGTCTTTCGAATTTGGATTCCTGAAATTTACTATTTAACAGTTCTGCCATACGTTTTGGGTCTTCCACCATCCCGTTCTCACCTTTTAACCTTTCTATTGTTTCTTTTTGCCTTATTTTTCCATTTATGAATCTGTAGAACAATTTTGGTTGTTCCTTACATTTTTCGACAATGTCCTTTTCATAGTTCCTTTCCTCTTCCTTCCTCACCTTAGCATATTCATTTCTTGCTGCCTTGAAGTTTTCCTTATTTTCTGGATTTCTATTTCTCCTCCACCTTTTCCATGCTCCATCTCTTTTCTCCTTTGCCCTAGCACACCTTGCATTAAACCAATCTTTCTTTCCTTCTTCTTTAGGTCTATATTTTGGGACATATTCCCTGACTCCTGTTTTGTATATTTCCAAAAATAAGTTATATTTCTCTTGCACTGTCTCTGAGTTTTCCATCTCCTCCCAGTTTACGTTTTTAAAATAGTTCTTGAGATTCTCAATATCAGCCTTTCTGTAATTTAATCGGTCTCCTTTGTATGATTCGTCTCTATCTTCCTTTCCTCTTCTATATCCATTTCTAATATTACATGGTCACTCTTTCCCAATGGGCACTTATATCTTATATCATCGTTCATTTGTATACCCCTTGTAAAAACTAGGTCCAATCTCGCCGGCTCATCGTTTCCTCTGAATCTTGTGTTTTCCTTTACTCTTTGGTCCATCATATTATCTATCATTAGATTCAGGAACCTATCTCCCATGGCTTCATCCCTATACCACTTTCATTATTTTCCCAGTCCACCTCCTTACTAATATCGCTTTTCTCCTTTCTTTAATGATTCTCGTTAGACTCCTTATTGTGTCATCTATCATGTCTTTATATTCTTGATTGGTCCATGAATTTGTTTTTGGTGGCACATATGTTCCAATGATCGTTAACTCTTTTTTATTAATATGTATCTTAATATACAGTACTTCTACTTTTCCTTCCCACACTCCACTTGGTTTACCACCATCTCCTTCCTTAACATCATCATGACTCCTCCTCCTCCTTTACCCACTCTGTCTCTCCTCCATATATTATACCTATTATCCATGTCTTTTTATTGCCTCATTTAATTTTGTTTCAACCAGGCATACAATATCTGGTTCTTCTTTCTTTATGTAATCTCTTAATTCTAATTTACTTGATAAAACCCCATCTATGTTTGTATACATCATTTTTAATCTCTTGTTCTTATCATTTTTAGTTAAACTTGCTCTATTTTTTTCTCTTCCTTCTCTTTTGTATACCATTTTCTTATCCTGTCTCCTAAAATTCTCCAAAAAATGCGTTCTTCTCCTCTGACCTTTCATTATTATTATTTTTTTTCTCTCTTGCTTCTGCCACCAGTTCGTTCCTTTCTTCCTCATTTGTATTTTTCTTTATATATATATATATATATATATATATATATATATATATATATATATATATATATATATATATATATCCTTGCAACCTTCTGTTTCTCTGAGTTTTGTTGTTCTATATAGTATTTCTTCTGTTGCTGCTTGTGATTTTAGTAGTATCTTAATTGGTCTCACTGTTCCTTCTTGATATGGTCCCATTCTGTGGATTTCTTCTACCTCCTCTTCTAAGTTCTGTCTATCCTCATCATTTAGATTCTTTAGTAGGTCTTTAACTGATTTCATTTCCTTTTTTTCCCTTCTTGGTCTATATTTTACTTTTTTTTTTTCTTTCAGCCAAAAATAATTTTTTTTTTCCTGCAATTTCCCTTACTAGATTTTCTTTTTTTCTTAAGGACTCCTATCATTTTGTTTGCCATATTCTCATCTCTTTCTTTTAACTGTTCTTGAAACACTTCCTGAAAATTTTCCTTGTCTTTCTTATCTTGGACTCTCCATGCTTGTACTTCTTTTTTAATCACGTCCTGTACTCTTTCCTCTTCTTTGTTTACTAGATCTTTCAGTTCCTCTTTTCTTTCTCAGCTTTACCGAGTCCTTCTTCCATCTGTTTCTTGTACTTAGCTACTTCCTTTTTCAGTTCCTCGTTTTCTGCTCTTAGCC
>NC_059267.1:6921780-6926780 GCF_017591435.1 Portunus trituberculatus
TTTTACACTAACGGAGTCAGAAGATTGTGGTTCAGACAAGCAAACACACAAGTAGAGAAGTAATGGTACAGTTGACAGAGACTTTGTTCATTATTTTCTTGTAACATCAAGTGCTGTTCTATTCTCTTTCTTTTGACCTGTGGAAAAAAAAAAAAATCAAAAAGAATGGAGATATTTAAAAGACTAACAATAATTCCTTTGACAGTGGTGACCCGTCACTCAGTGGTTGGTGCAGTCACTTCATTATTCAGGCTCAGCACATACAGATGGAAATACAAGTGAATGATCCAGTACAGGTTTTTATTAAGCCATTCATTGTGGTGTCAAAGAATCTGAATGGGAAAAACTGAGGGAAATCTTTATGATCAAATATGGATATATATTTATGGAGACAATCAAATTTTAGTCATATTTAAGAAAGAAATACGTATATAATTCTTTAATGGATTATAGTGAAGTAACATAAATGGGAATATAATGAGGTTATAGATTTAGATTCAGATAGTTTATTGACCACAGAAAATATATAAGCGGAAAGAAATTGGAGGCTTTGGTCCAAATTACAATAACTGATTCTTTAGAACTGTACAACACTGATCCAGTGTTGTGAGGCAGTGTGAGGGTGTGCAAGGTGTGTGGCGAGGTTGTAGGCTCATCTCTGTCGCTTTGACCTTTGGCAGAACACGCCTGGTTGGGCAACTAACACTAACTCCTTATGATCCTCGAGGACAAACGCGAAGCAAAGTCATGTTATCACGAGTGGGGAGAATGTATAATGATTCCAGGTGACATTAGTGAGATTGTTATCACTTCATTATGTTGTACTACGTGAACATTCCATTAATTTCCGGATTGACATGATCTTTTTTACGGGTTGACGTGAGGGAAGGTGGGGGGAGGGACAGTGGGGAGTGAAAGCCTATCATTTTATTGTAGACTTGAAGGGTGATGAGTGACGAGTGTCCGTGGAGCGTGGCAGGGTGGCAGTGATGGAATGACAAGTTGACTTACCAGTGACATGATTAGATTTAACCAACCATACCTTAAGAAGATGTGTGGAAATTATAAATAGTAATGCTATTGATGATGCATTTATGAGATTTATACTTAATATTCACAACTTTATACAGTCAGATTAAAATAATGATAAAAGATATATTAAAATGAAATGGACCCTTCATTATAGGAATCCTAATGATTTGACAGGTTGTGTATTATTTTAACTAGGCATGTATGGTCAAGTAAGCTGTGTATTTATGTATTACGAGCGGAAAACTTCCCTTGTACAGTTAAATATAATGTGCTTTATGTACGTTGTGTGTATGTGTATGTGTATCCTGCTGCAGCTTTCAGTGTTACATTCATTTAATTGTGAATCATTGGAGCTCCTCGATTTAAAGAGAAAATAATAATGAGAAACGGCGGGAATTGCGCGCTTTTCACTCAGTGAGCGCGATTGCCGCGGTGACACGCAAGGGGAATATTGTCCGCCTGGCTTAAGTATACGGAAACCTCGCTGGACGCAGGATACCTGAAGTGTGTGTAGACTGTCCACGAAACACGAGGATTTGCTGCGAAGCGTATCACCTGAGGCAGGAGAGAACAAGGCAGAGGACAGTGGATTGCGACAGCGGTTTGATATGTAGCAGTGTGAATCTGCCATCGCCTCGCTCACATCACGTGACCACAGTGCACGTTCAACAAAATGTGAGACAAGCGAATGTCTGGCTCTTGAAAACGGTGGAGAGGAATTAGTGTCATGCCGCTGAGTAACGTCATTAGGAAGCGTGTCAGATATATCCGCTGTGTCACGTGACTCCCCAGTTCCCGTCACGGCGCGGCAAGCAAGACGCTCATTGTTCTACCCTGATTATATATATGATGGCGAGGGCCAGTTTTTGTCAGCGCAGTGGTGGCCGTTTAGTTTCCCAGAGAAAGAAGTGACAATGAACAGTGAATATTGTGTAGGTTATTTGCATGACAAAGAGTGCGGAGCCTTGACGCAAGACGGGCGCCGCGTCACGTCAGCAGGGCAGCGGGGCGGGGCGGGGTGTGGTGCTGCGGGTGCTGGTAAAATAGGGTGGAATGTGTGTCCTATATAGATTGCTCCTAAAACTGCTTTCTTCACACGTTTGCTTTACTTGAAAACCTGTGCTACTTCGTAAGTTGTCGCTTGGAGAACTGACACGAGGCTGCAGTTCTTCGGCAATAATAGTAATAGTTATGCACACTGTATACGTACGTAGCTGTTGATTGTACAGTAATATTATATTCGAAGTGAAAAAAGACAAGTAGCAATTCTAAGTTTCTCTTCCTAGAATATATTTCCTACTTAGGTGTATAATGTAGCCAAGCTCATAATATCCTGAGTTTTTTATGCCAGACTGTCATGCTTTTATCTACCTAGAATACGGATATTTGGAAGTTAACCATTTTCTCTCCGTTTATGTATAGAACTTAACCAGACTCGCAATATCCTGCTTTTTAATATCTGAGATTGTCATGTTTCTTTACCTGGACAGAATTCCTCTCATCTCACACCATTATGAATCATTCACACGCCAGCCCCGCTCTTATCTCGAATCACGCCCACTCCGCCGTCACTCCTCTGCTGTTGTAAGTCATTCAGGCGATCAATTGTCGTTGCCAACACAAAAACGCGCGACTATTTTTGTGCGAGACGACCGACCACCTCATGTCGAGTTGAGGTATAGGTGTCAAAATTATATAGTGTGGTATACCTACTCGCATCTGTGGTCAAGAATTCATGAAGTGACCACAATTCCCTTGACTTCATAAATGCGTTGCTGCAAGTTTCCGTAGAGGTGAGACAGGGAGAAAATCATATAATAAGAGAATACCGGCAAATTCCCTGTCTTTTGATAAGAGGAGAAAAGAATAATGGATGGGTGGATATTTTGAAAGGAAATGACAGCGTCGTGAAGTAGAAATAAGATGAGAGCAGCGCGTGACACCTAAGCCCCGAAAATAGGAGCGATAAATAAAGTGACAAGTTCTGAGGTCAGCTGTGTACCAAGTGTCGCCATGGCAACGAGTCGCCGTGTATTCCTCCGCCACCAACACATGATGCCTCACATTCGCTCCTTACACGCAAACCACAGCGAAAACACTAATACAGTTCAACTTCGGTATAGTTAATCTCATTGCCTGTTATTTTCCATCCTGTATTTACTGTATTATAGGCAAGTTTTTTAAGACTAGTTTCCTGTGAGGCGGAGGGCGGCCGGCTGTCTTTGGGTTCGCTGGCCTGGAGAACGAGCGCTGAGCAAAGAGCCGCAGTGTGAGCGAGACCATGGTGAAGGTGGGATATGCGACACCGCGCCTCTGGCAGTGACTCCAGCGTGGCATTTAAATCTCCCTATATCCCCGGCAGCATGAGTGATAATAAGGGAGAGGGAATTAGTGAGATAGACAGCCACATCAGTAGGAAATATGAAATACGGCGCAGGATTGGCAAAGGCGTGAGTACATTTTTTTTTTTCCTGTCGTGTAAACTTCTTTGTTATCGAATCGCGTGTCTTAAGATGAGTTCTTTTTTCTCTTTTTCCTGGAGAAGTTTTGGTTGTATCATTAATGGTTGCTTCTTGTGGTAAAGTGTGAACGTGTGTGTGTGCGTGTGCACGTGTGTGTGTGTGTGTGTGTGTGTGTGTGTGTGTGTGTGTGTGTCACAAACAGCTGATTTTTACAGATATGGATAACGAAGAGGTGCTTGTATGTCTGTATATGTATGTATGCATGTATGTACGTATGTAGTTACGTGTGTGTGTGTGTGTGTGCCCGCGTGCGTGAATAACCACATCACAGACACGCAATTAGTCTACATGTTTACGTTTGTGTGTGTGTGTGTGTGTGTGTGAGAGAGAGAGAGAGAGAGAGAGAGAGAGAGAGAGAGAGAGAGAGACTGTTTACATTTAGAGAAAGATGGTCAGGCTGGAGGTGTGTGTGTGTGTAAGTGTGTAGGCTTTGTTCCCTGCCCGACCACAGGCTTCTAAAATGACCTGCGTGTTTGTCTATTTTTCCTTAGAAGAGAGAGAGAGAGAGATGATGTTACAATTCAAAAGATTTATATATTTTACCTGAGAGTTCATAGAAGACAAACAAAAATTACTACTACTACTAATACCACCACCACCACCCTCACTACTATTACTACTGCTACTACTACGACTATCACGACTACTACTACTACAACAACTAAGGAAGGCCCGGGATGTGATGTCACTGTTATTATCATTGTCGTCTCTCGTAACACCTCTTTTACTACATTCACCTCCTTTCGTCTCCTCTTGTTTACATCTACGTGGGCGAGACTGGAAGTTACTAGTGTCAGGAAGGAAACTGAAGTAATATGGAGTTCAAGGGTGTTTTTTTAGGGTATTCAGATATATTTTTAGGTTATTTGGGCATATTTAATGGTATTTCAAGTCATTTAGCAGTTTTAAAGGGTGTTACTGGGTTTTGATAGTGTTTGGTTTTACGTGTTTAAATGGTGTGGAAGAAGTTTTAATGGAGTTTTAATGGTGTATAAGGGTTTCTATGGTTTCTATGGTGTTTAATGGATTTCAAAAGGTGTTTAATGGGATTTTAAATGTGTATAATGGGTTTCTGTGGTGTTTAAGGAGTTTCAATGGTGTTTAATGGGTTTTCAATGGTGTTTAATAGAGTTTTAATAGTGTATATATAAGGGATTTCAATTGTGTATAATGGGGTTTAAACGGTGTGAGATGAAGTTTTCAAGGGTGCTTTAAGAAGGTTTTGACTGATGTTTTCTTTTTCATTGAAGTTTTTGAATGGAGAGAGAGAGAGAGAGAGAGAGATATGCTGATGATGATGATGTTATTGGTGTTAGTTGTGAATGAGTTGGGGAATTATTGTAACTAACCGGAAGCCCCCTCCCCTGCCCCTTCCTTACCCTCCCTTCACCCCTTCCCCTCCTCTTCTAACTTCCCTTCTCCTCCACCCTTCCCCCATAAATATAA
>NC_059267.1:6946780-7011780 GCF_017591435.1 Portunus trituberculatus
AGTCTTCACTATTTTAATCCCGACATAAGTTTCTGAAGCTGTATAAAATCACTAAATAGTAACCAGAATGAACGCTAACACCATTTTATTGACATTAACAAGGGTCTGTGGAGGGTAGAAGATTAATGGCTAGTCTTCACTATTTTAATCCCCTTATAATTGCCTGATGCTATATAAAATCGCCAAATAGTAAGCAGAATGACTATGAAAACGCGTCATAGCACTGAAGGGGTTAACGGTCTGTCTGTCCACCTTTACCTGTTAATATTAGAGTCGGTTCCTCATTCCTTTACCGACAATAAACATATCTACCTCGTGTTTCAGTTCATGGGCAAGTGTTTGAGGATGTTGTGGGTGTTGAGGGTCTGTCTGGCTACTTTTATCTTTTACCCCCTTTAAGTACCTGGACACGTTTTCATATTGTGCTTACTATTTGGTGATTTTTTACAGCTTCAGAAACTCATGTGGGGGATTGAAATAGTGAAGTCTGTGGTTATTAATCTTCTGAACTCCATAAACCCTTTCTAATGTCAATAAAATGGTTTAATCGTACTCAAATTTCAAGGTGAAAATGTCTCAGTACTGAAGGGGTTAATATTGGAATTAGCTTACGATTTTATAAAGTTTCTCATTCGTTTACTGACAAGAGATATCAAGACAGACAATTTTAGTTCATAGATGATTGCTTTGATCTTTTTTTACCTCGATTTTTTGGGCATGATTAGACGATTTTATTTGCATTAGGAAGGGTCTATGGAGGTCAGAAGATCAATGGCCAGAGTCTTTACTATTCTAATCCCAACAAATGTTTCTGAAGCTGTACAAAATCCCCACATAGTAACCGCAATGAATATGGAAACGCGTCCTGGTACTGAAGAGATTTTAAGAATCTGTCTTGCTACGTTTACTTGTTAATATGGGAATTGGATCACAAATTCATAAGGTTCCTCATTCATTTACTGACAATATGAGAGAGAGAGAGAGAGAGAGAGAGAGAGAGAGAGAGAGAGAGTGTGTGTGTGTGTGTGTGTGTCTTATTCTTCAAAATTTTGGTGTTAGACTGTCAATTTTGTCGACTCGCCTTTGACATCTCAGTTTGTTCTTCTCCACCTTCACTTCTCTCTGTCATTATGCGTGTTGACTTCTATCATGCTGTCTTCTCTTTACCTCATATTATCCTCTCTCTCTCTCTCTCTCTCTCTCTCTCTCTCTCTCTCTCTCTCTCTCTCTGTTTTGTTATTTTCCGAGTATTTCCACGTGTTCCTTTCTTTCTTTCCTCCCTTCCTCTATTATTTGCTTTTATTATTTCCTATTTTCTCTCTCTCAAGACTTCCACTGTTTGTATTGCGTCTGATTTTTTTTCTTTTTTTTCTTTTTTTTCTTTTCTTTCTTCTTCGGTTCTTGGTTCGTTGTTTCGTTGTTTTGGTTTTGGTTTCATTTTGTTTCACTTGATTGATTGATGTTTTGTGTTGTGTGTATTAATTCTCTCTCTCTCTCTCTCTCTCTCTCTCTCTCTCTCTCTCTCTCTCTCTCTCTCTCTCTCTCTCTTATTTATCGTTTTGTGTTTCCTCTTCCCCGAGTGTTTTATTATTATCATTTACACTGCAGCTACAGTCATCACTCCTTCTCCTCCTCCTCCTCCTCCTCCTCCTCCTCCTCCTCCTCCTCCTCCTCCTCCTCTTCTCTCAGCCACAATATCACCTCAAATTACGTCATCTAAGGTTCGTCTCGTCTCGTCTCGTCTCGTCTCGTCTTTTCTTGTCTCCTTCCTCCTATTTCATTCCTTCATCTCGCCATTTCTTTTTATTGCATTGTCATTTCGTTATTGTCATCTTTTTTTTTATTCTCTCTCTCTCTCTCTCTCTCTCTCTCTCTCTCTCTCTCTCTCTCTCTCTCTCTCTCTCTCTCTCTCTCTCGCTTTTGTTTTGTGTTGCTTTGTTTTTTCGTCCTTCTAACTGTATCACCGCAGTAATCTCCTTTTTCTCTTCCTCTTCCTCTTCCTCATCCTTCTTTCTTGGGTAATATTTCAGGCTATCTCTTGTTGTTTTTTTTCCTCGCGGCTTCTATCAGGTTCTTCTTCTTCTTCTTCTTCTTCTTCTTCTTCTTCTTCTTCTTCTTCTTCTTCCTATCTCATTATTCCTCGTGATATTTTTTTGGGCTTGATCTTTTCTATACTCATTATACTTTCTTTTTTAATTATATAATGTCCCGCATTGTTTCATTTCTGCTTGTCACGCCACACACACACACACACACACACACACACACACACACACACACACACACACACACACACACACACACACACACACACACACACACACACACACACACACACTGTAACATTTCATGCAGTCACATGGATGAAAGTTACGTAAGATTAGATACATGAATTACAAGAATGAAATGTTGATCTTGAATTAGGACAGTTGATATATTCAGTAACATGACGCGTTTTTTATATTCATTCTGCTTACTATTTGGTGATTTTATACAGCTTCAGAAACTCAAGTGGGGATTAGAATAGTGAAGACGCTAGCTATTAATCTTCTGACCTCCATAGACCCTTCCTAATGTCAGTAAAATGGTCTAATCGTACACAGATTTTAAGGTAAAAATGTGTCCCAGTACTGAGGGAGTTAAATAGAATCTTATACACATAGATCACAAGAATGAAATGTTGATCTTGAGCCGCTGCGGTTCATGGAGACAGGGAAGCTTGATAACGAAGGGAATTACATAACTTAGCTGAAAAGAATAGATATGGAGAATTACAATGAATTACATAGATAACACCAATGAAATGTTATCTTGCCTTCATGTTCCGTGGGTTTGGGAAGTTTGGCAAGCTACACCATACTAGGCAATGCTGGAAAAAAAAAAAAAAAAAAAAAATATATATATATATATATATATATATATATATATATATATATATATATATATATATATATATATATATATATATATATACGTAGCACAATGTTAAGAATTACACCTTTAGATTATACCTATGAAATGTTATCTTGTCCTCGTGTTCCGTGGGTGTGGGAAGTTTATTTTAGGCAAGCTACACCATACTAGGCAATGCTGGGAAAAAAAAAAAACTTATACGTAGCAGAATGTTACTAAGAATTGCACTTTTAGATTATACCAATGAAATGTTATCTTGCCCTCGTGTCCCTGGCTTTGGTAAGTCTATTTAGGCAAGCCAGCTACACCATAGTAGGTAATGCTGGAAAAAATAAAAACATGTAGCACAGTGTTACTTAAAATTACACCTTTAGATTACACCAATGAAATGTCTTGCCCTCGTGTTGCAGGGATTAAGGAAAGTTTATTTAGAGAAGCAGGTCACCACTGCACCAGGTAACTCTGAGGAGGTAATACGAGGCACAGTATTGTCAATTTGTATATATAGACTACGCAAATGAAACGTATCGTGTATTACAGTATTGCAGTGGTCAAGGGAAAGTTTATGAGTGAAGGGTACCGATCAAGGACAACAGCAACAACAAAATTAATAGATATGTAAGTAAAGGCCCACTGAGGTGCCAATCCCCACACACTTAACCCTTTATCTGTGCTAATTCTCGGACCTGCAAAGGGGACTGGCAACTAAATGGGCTTTTTTTTTTTTTTTTCTTCGTTTTATGTCGCCCTTGGCCAGTTTCCCCTCTTACATAAATAAAAACATCAAAAAACATCTCAACAAACATAAACACAACATTACAACAACAAAAAAAACAAAAAAAACAGAACAATAAGAAATACGTACACCTTTGAAGAACATAGAAACATCAGCGAAAACACCAGTAACTACTAATACACCCTCTGAAACATAGAAACACAAATCAAAACACCAATAACTTCCAACACACCCTTTGAAGAACATAGAAGTAACCAAAACACCAAATAACTTCCAACACACCCTTTGAAGAACAGAAACACAACTAAAAACACCAATAACTTCCAACACACCCTTTGAAGAACAGAAACACAACTAAAAAACACCAATAGCTTCCAACACACCCTTTGAAGGACAGAAACACAACTAAAAAACACCAATAACTTCCAACACACCCTTTGAAGGACAGAAACACAAATCAAAACACCAATAACTACTAACACACCCTTTGAAGGACAGAAACACGAAAGAAAAAAAAGTTATCAATAGACTAATTAACCCTCTTCCTCTTTCTCCGTCTCTCCCTCCCTCTCCTTTCCCTAGAGACGGACCTGCACAACGTGATCAAGAAAGGCAACGTGCTGGAGGACATTCACAGACGGTATATCATGTACCAGCTGTTCAGAGCGGCACGGTATCTTCACTCCGGCTCCGTCATACATCGAGACCTCAAGGTGTGTGTGTGTGTGTGTGTGTGTGTTATTATTTTTTGTTTACGCAATATATTATAGGATTGAGTTAAGCTTCTAAAGTCCACAGTCTTCTTAATGCCAGATTATCGTAATTATGACGTTTTGCTTTAGTTTTATGTTACGCATCCAGAGAGAGAGAGAGAGAGAGAGAGAGAGCATTTTCAAGTTTTTGCGGATATTGTTAATTATTGTATATGAACCTTTCAAATAGATTTATAAACGGTGCAAAACTTAAAGCCTTGCAATTAATGTGAGAGAGAGAGAGAGAGAGAGAGAGAGAGAGAGAGAGAGAGAGAGAGATCCTATAAGCAAGTGGTCTTTCGTAATGTATTTATAGAATCATCATTTAGATTATACTGTTGTGTGTGTGTGTGTGTGTGTGTGTGTGTGTGTGTGTGTGTGTGCAGTAGAAGGAGAGTCGGCGCCAAGGTAGGAAAGAAATCACTGAAGGAAACCAAACTTGCATCTTAACTAAATAACACGGTAGCCTTGATGAGTGTGTGTGTGTGTGTGTGTGTGTAAGAAGAAAGACTGGTGTTCTTTGAGGGATTTGGTTAGACGTGCATATCAGAGTACGTACGTGTGTGTGTGTGTGTGTGTGTGTGTGTGTGTGTGTGTGTGTAGTAGTAGAGACAATATAACTTGACAAACATGAAAAATTATACATAAAATTTTCTCTCTTTCTCTCTCTCTCTCTGCAGTCACGTAATATTTCCTGGGTGGCGCAGTCTTGCCTACATTTCAAGAGCAGTGAATAACCTTGCCAACATTTCCTTGCCTCCTCCTCCCCTCTGCTCGTTTGTCTTGCACTGAAGGCTGTTATCTTGAATCCTCTTTACTCGGGGGCACAATACGTCAGGACAACAATTTTGCGAGTCTTGTTTTGTTTTGTTTTGTTTTGTTTTGTTTTGTGTTCTAATGAGGGCAGTTTTGATTTTAGCAGGGAATATGTTTGTTTTGGTTATTCATTCTAATTCTTCTTCCTATTTCCTTCTTTTTCGTCTTCCCCTCCACGAATCTGTTATTTTTTTCTTTTTTGTTTCTTATCCTTTCCCCCTTTCCTTCCTTCTCAGTCTTTTCCATCCATCATATTTAATTCAGTATCATTCACCACTAAACTTCTTTTTCTATATTTTTTTTCTTCCTTTTTTATTATTTTTGTCTTTTCTCCCTCTTATTCCTTCCGCTTTGCCAAGTTTTATGATGTTTCTTCATTCTCTTCCTTCTTCTTTCCTTTCCTTCCTTCTTTCCTTCCTTCCTTCCTTCCTTCCTTCCTTCCTTCCTTCCTTCCTTCCTTCCTTCCTTCCTTCCATCCCTCCCTCCCTATTCTTTTATTATCTTCCTTTTCCTCTCTCATTCCTTCCTCTTCCTCTTCAGAACAGCATTTTTTTTTTTTTTTAAGCATTCCTTATCATTGTCTTCCTTCTTCCCTCATGTTCCTTCCCCTCCACTAATCTTTAGGATGTTTCTCTGTCATTGTCTTCCTTCCTTTCTTTTCCATACTATTACTCTGCCAAACATAATAGGAAACTTTTGTTAATTTCTTATCATTCTCTTCCTTTCCTATTCACTTTTCTTTTTTTTTTCTATACCAAAGACAAACACTTTTTTTTTTTTGTTTCTTTATTGATTCCTTCATGTCTTCCTCACATCATCTTCCTCTATGACTATTTACTATTGTCTTCCTTTTTTACCAGTTCCAAGCACTTTTTTTTTCATCAGTCTTTTCCTTCCCCATCTTGCCTCTTTTCCTTTACAAAACCCAATCACTAAACTTTTTATTGTCTTTTTCTCACTGTCATTCCTTCCTTTCCCCCTTGTCTCCTTCTTCTCTCTTTGCTTCTACCAAATCCAAACACCAAAAGTTTTGCCCTCTCTTATTATTTCCTAATACTTTCCTCCTTCACCACCACCACCACCACCACCACCACCCTAACAGTTTTTCACCCCACAGCCATCCAATTTGCTGGTGGATAGCGATTGCCGAGTGAAGGTGGCGGACTTTGGCCTGGCTCGCTCCGTGGAACCCTGTGCCCATGTGGAGCCCCAGGGGGATCCCACCCTCACCAACTATGTGGCCACCAGGTGGTACCGTGCCCCAGAGATACTTCTCAACTCAAAGAGGTGCATTGAGAGAGAGAGAGAGAGAGAGAGAGAGAGAGAGAGAGGGGATATCACATACAGAAATAAACACCTCATAAACTCAATGATTCAAACATTCCATATGACGTCAGGTTTCAAGACATTTATCTCTTTTTGGGGGTTAACTCTCCCAGACCTGCAAGGGGACTGGCAACTAAGTGGATCTTTTTTTCTTTTTATATTGCTCTTGGCAAGTTTTCCTCTCTTACATACGAGAGAGAGAGAGAGAGAGAGAGAGAGAGAGAGAGAGAGTTTGTTCTTTCCCCTGAGGCCCAGTGTTTGCAGGTACACGCTGGGGGTGGACATGTGGAGCCTTGGGTGCATCCTTGGGGAGATGTTACTGGGCAAGCCAATGTTCCCGGGTTCCTCCACAATCGACCAGATAGAGAGAATCATGTCTGTCATTCCTTCTCCCAACAGAGACGGTAAGACACCACGGCACTCTCAGCACACACTGTAAGGGCCACTCACTCATTACAGTCTTAGAAGCAACCTCCCTCTCTGCTGTCCCTCCTTCATCTTGCTTCTTCACATCATCAGTTTAAAAAGCAACCTCCCTCTCTGCTGTCCTTCCTTCATCCTTTCTCACTTCTTTCTTCCCAGAGCTCCATTACATCTCCCAGTACACCTCCACACACCTTCCTTCACTCTTCCACTTCATACATTCACCCACCAGCTAGTTACTCCTCACAGTCTAAAATATTACTCTTCCTTCACCAGACCTCCACCACGTGTCATCCCAGTACGCCTCCTCACTGCTCAACAAGCCCCACAGCACCAGGACGCCCAAGACACTGAGGGACCTGCTGGTGGGTGCTCCCCCAGATGCTATTGACCTCCTGGAGAAACTGATGGTGTTCAACCCTGACAAGCGACTCACAGCTGAACAGGCACTGAGGCACCCCTATGTAGCTAGGTGTGTGGTGGGATGTCGTGGTGTGGTGATATGGTATTGTTAGTGGTTGATGAGATACAGTGGGATGTTCCATAGTCAGTGAACTTTCTATGAGTGAGAGAAGGAGGTGCAGAGGATACAGTCTAAAGGTTTGCTGCTCCACAGGTTCCACAATGCAGCCAACGAGCCGTGCCTGGCCAGGGCGGTGGTGCCGTGTCTGCGGGACGACGTGCAGCTTAGTGTTGACATCTACCGCAATAAGCTGTACGAACTCATCGCCTCGCGCAAGACTCGCCTCCGCAACTCCACCAGTGGCGAGCGTCTGGTGGAGGGTGGTGGCACCAGAAGCACCACGCACAGCACCTCTGGCCAGGGGCGGCGGACCAGCCAGGTGTCCACCCAGCCTGGCACTGGCCCAGTGAATGGCAACACCACAAACAACAACAACAGTAGTCAGTCTGGCAGTCAGTCCGGCCAGCCCATCAAGGTGAAGGTGGTGTCACGGAAGGTGGAGCGGCCAGCGGTGGTGAGGGTGGAGGAGGGCAGCCGGCGATCCTCCAAGGACAGCGACAAATCCTCGGCCAAGTCCAGCAGCAGCTCTAGTCCAGGAAGCAGCGGTCGCCACAAGTCCATATCGCCACCATTGTCCCGTCCCGACCACCACCAGCACGGCCAGCGACCCCACCACCACTCAGGTACTCACTCACTCACTCACTCACTCACTCAAGGGTTTAGAAGCACATAGTATCTGGAACAATTTTGTACTGAAGATACTGATGTGATGGTGGTGGTGGTTTCAGAGACACACAGTAGCCTGGGTCAGCGCCACCGCAGCCTGGAGGGGTTCAGCAACACAGGGTTGGGCCCTGTGGCACGGTCTGGTGGTGTGACGGTAACTCTGGCAGCGGGTGGGGGAGGCACAAGCTCAGGTGAGAAGCGCGGACCGTTCGCTCGCTCTGTGTCGCTCACCTTCCCTGCTGCTAGCGAGGGCTCACCCACCAAGGTTGTCACTAGTTATAACAGACAAGTGAGTACGCTGACACTGTGCACTGCTATACACCCTCATGTTGTGTGTGTGTGTGTGTGTGTGTGTGTGTCTTTCTGGGATCAGAGTGTCTTGTTTAACCTCTTCCAGGTCTTTCTCTTCCTTCCTCTTTATTATAATCTCTTTTTGTATTCCCACATAGGTCTTCTACATGTGTGTGTGTGTGTGTCTGTGTGTGTGTGTATTTACCTAATTGTAACATACGGGAAAGGAGCTATGCTCGTACTGTCCCGTCTCCATATCTACTAATGTCCAACTTTTTCTTAAAATCATGAACATTCCTTGCGTTGACCACTTCCACATCCAAACTATTCCATGCTTCCACACTTCTATGAGGGAAGCTATATTTTTTCACATCTCTCCTATAAGTGGCCATCTTTAGTTTTTTTCCATGCCCTCTCGACACTCTTTCATTCCACATACACAGATCTTCCCTGTCCATTTTTTCCATGCCATTCATCACTCTGTATATCGCTATCAGGTCTCCCCTCTCTCTTCTGTTTTCCAGGGTCGGAAGTTGCATCCTGTTCAGTCTGTCCTCATAAGTCAAATCTCTCAAGTCAGGCACCATTTTTGTCGCAGCCCTCTGTACTTTCTCTAATTTTCTTATGTGTTTCTTCAAGTTCGGAGCCCACTGTATTGTTGCATATTCAAGCCTCGGTCTTATCATTGCAGTAATTATTTTCTTCATCATTTCCTCATCTAAATATACGAACGCCACTCTTATGTTCCTCAATAAGTTCAATACTTCTCCAATTATTTTGTTTATATGTCTCTCTGGCGATAGGTCATTGGTAATTGTCACCCCCGAGATCTTTTTCTTCATTACTGGTTTTTATGTCTTCATTTCCTATCTTGTACATACCCCTGATTCTTCTTTCACTCTTGCCAAACTCTAATTTCTTGCATTTTGTCGTGTTGAACTCCATTTGCCATGTACAGCTCCATTTCCATATTCTGTCCAAGTCTTCCTGAAGTAATTCGCAATCTTTGGCACATCTCACTTTCCTTAACAATTTTGCATCGTCTGCAAATAGGCTCACATAACTGGACACCCCATCCACCATGTCATTTATATAGACCGCAAACATTACTGGTGCCAACACCGATCCCTGTGGGACTCCACTCTCCACCAAGCCCCACTCTGATGGTCTGTCCTTAATTATTGTTCTCATTTCTCTTCCCACCAAAAAGTCTTCCATCCATTTTAGCAAACTGCCATGCACTCCTACCATTTCAAGTTTCCAGATCAGTCTCCGGTGTGGTACCTTATCAAAAGCCTTTTTTAAATCCAGATATATTCCATCAGCCCAACCATCTCTTTCTTGTATTACATCTATCACCCTCGAATAGTAACATATCAGGTTTGTCGTACATGAACGCCCTCTTCTAAAACCAAATTGACAATCACAAAGTATGTCATTCTTCTCCAAGAAATCTGTCCATCTATTCTTCACCACCCTCTCACACATCTTAGCCACCACACTTGTGAGTGACACCGGTCTATAGTTCAATGGGTCTCTCTTGTTACCTGTTTTATAAATTGGAACAATGTTAGCTCTTTTCCAGTCTTGGGGCACTACACCTTCCCTTAATGAGGCATCAATTACTTCACAAACTTTTTCCGCCAGTTGTTCCCTGCACTCTCTTAAAATCCATCCTGATACCCCATCGGGTCCCACAGCTTTTCTCACCTCTAGACTCCCCATCATATTCTTTATCTCCTCTACAGTTACTTGAAACTCCTCCATAGTCCCTTTTCGTTCCATTACCAGTGGCTTGTCAAAAGCAATCTCCTTTGTGAATACCTTCCAAAAGCATCCGTTCATAACCTCTGCCATTTCCCTGGGATCCTCACTGCAGACTCCATTCACTTCTGTGTGTGTGTGTGTGTGTGTGTGTGTGTGTGTGTCTATAGAGGTGCTGGGTCTATGCCTGGCAGCTCTACCCTTCCAGAGAGCAGAGGTGATATAGAGTGGCTTTTAGGTAAGGATTAGGATGTGTGTATATGTGAGTGCAGGGTTGTGTTATTAGACATGTGTGTGAAATGGATATGCTGAATGTCATCAAGTTAAGAAGACAAAATTACCTTCTGTTTTTCCTCTGTCTTCTCCTGTTTTTCCATGGAAACAGATTTTACAATGCTAGTAAGGACTAGACTAGGAAAAGGGTTAGGCACACTGAGCACCATTTTAAATTGTACACATCACCCTTGCATCACACACTACACAGAACAACCATCACCACTACCACCACCACTATCACCACCACCACCACCACCACCACCACCACCATAGTTGCATCTCAGTGTGGCACCTCTGCTCATCACAACACAATAAGATGAAGTGCTGTCCTTGCTCTTGGTGTTCTGTGTGTTTGTAATGTACTCTTTGGATGTCATGGCCTTCATTATTATTATTATTACTCTTATTTCTTTTACTTGCTCTATGTGTGTGTGTGTGTGTGTGTTTATGTGTGTGTGTGTGTGTGTGTTTGTGTGTGTGTGATAAGAATAAGGTAAGTTAAGTAAAAATTTCTTTCTTTTAAGTTCCAAATCACTATGCTTCCCTTGAGTGTCACTTGAAAGATGTGAATGGCTGACTTGCACTGCAGCAGTCACCACTATATACAGAGCACTGCCAAGCCTTGAGAGGAAAGAGGCGAGGCAACACAAAGATTAAATGATCATAGTATGGCCTTAGAAAATCAGAAGATATAAAGTAAACAGTATTTCACCTCAGCAATCAAACCTGGCAGTACACTAAAAACAAACCCATAAAAAGAAAAGGAAATGAGAGATGTAGAAACATGGCACTTAATTATTTCTTTAACCAGAAAAAATAACCAAGTAGAAAGTGACACAAGATAAGAAAGAAGCATAGCAGCCCATATTAACCCAACATGACTCTTCACTCCCCACAGACAGCGATACAGAAGACAAGCCCCAATAAAAAGTCTCCGCAGGCAGTGTCCCCAGTGAGCGGGGGGCAGAGAGGGGGAGGTACCATCACCACCAACATTGGCGTGGGGGGATACACTCGCTCCCCCACCAAGTATCCATCCGGCACCACCACCTCCACCAGTGCATACACCAACAAGGCCGCCTCACACCCTCTCTTTGCCACCTACTCCCAGCACGCCACAATCTCATCCACAGCCTACAGGGAACTCCGGCAAGGTGTCAAGTGATCAGAGGTAGTGTGAGGCACCTCTTGTCCTGCTGCCTTATACTCCTACTCATTCTGTCCACTCATTGTTTCATATCCATGCCTTGTTTCTCAGTGTCTCATCTCCATCCTCCTGACTTCACTTTTCCTTCTCCTTTATTGTTTTTAATTTTTTTGTCCTTATCCATTTTCTTTTCTGTGCTGTCTTTTTCTTCTGCCCTTTTGTTTTGTTTTGCTTTTTTTTTCTATTAGTTTCTTCTCCTTATCTTTATCTTTCCCACTTTTCTTTTCCTTCTTGTTCTTATCAAACCTCTCATCTCCCAGCGTTGAGTCTTCACTTCCTCTTTTTTTCATTTTCTTCAGCTGTTTTACCTTATATTTTCTTGTCCTTGTCTTCCTCTTCTCTCGCACACATTCTTAATCGAGGCATTTTTTCATCTCACTTAGTTTCTTGTAAGCATCCACACACACACACACACACACACACACACACACACACACACACACACACACACACACACACACACACACACACACACACACACACACACACACACACACACACACACACACACACGTACTGTTGTAAGATGCACCTGTAATCTTAACTACTAGTATTAGCATTTGTACAGTCAGTTCTCTACTTTATATACTCAAGGAGTGTTAATGTGCAACTCATTAGCAGCCGAGGAGATGCACTTGCCTCCCTCTCTCTCAGGCATCCTCAGCCATCCACTTCTCACCACACATAGCTCAGTGCATTACCTACTTGCAGCTTGATACTGATTCTGTCTATTCTTGTAAATACTTGCCTATGTATACTACTAGTAGGATTTTGTAATAAGAGAGCTGGTCCACTCACTCCATTCCTCGTTCGTACAATGTTCTTAGTTCCGTAGTGACAGGATGAAGGGATAAAATGATGCAAGGGTTTGTTTTTTTTCCTGTGCCATAGAAGAAGACATCCACATTAGTGATAATTTATTTCTCAGCTAGTCCACTTGTCAGCACCATTGTAGCATTCATAATTACTATTGTTATTATTATTATTATTGTTATTATTATTATTATTATTAGTATTGTATTATCATTATTTTTTTATTTATTTTATTTTTTTTTGTAGGGTGAAGTCTGTCATTCTGATGTACCATACATTCCATCCTCACCTACCGACACACACACACACACACACACACACACACACACACACACACACACACACACACACACACACACACACACACACACACACACACTCAGTTGAAGTGGTAAGACTCAGCATGCATTACAAGACTCCATATCAGGGCTAATTTTAATCATTGTTGCTGTGAGCAAGTGGTGAAACACCCTCATGGGGCCTCCAGCAGTGTATACTTTTCTTAATCCTGACCTGCTACTCTCCACACACAAACAAGTTTGTAGTGTAGTGCAGAGGTGTGATATCATGCATTTCTTGTATTGGTCTGTGTAGAACTGTGAGCCTCAGTTGTTTATGCAACAGATCTGGCTGTCTCGGTGGCTCTGCTTGGCACCATCAGGCTCTGTTCACACTGGACAGGGTTAGACATGCATTAACAAAGACTGATAGTGTGACAGAGTATGGAGGGCATTCACAGTCCACCACTGAGGAGAATCTGTAACAGTGTGTGTGTGTGTGTGTGTGTGTGTGTGTGTGTGTGTGTGTGTGTGTGTGTGTGTGTGTGTGCACGTGCACATGTGTGTGTCTGTGTGTGCATTGCCCCACACACTACCTTTGTGTCTACCAATGGTAGTTGTGTCACTTTTTACACCACCCTGTCCTTGGCTTGGTGTGAGTGTGGCATCTGACAGACACACTGATCAGCATAAAGTATGAAGTAGCTTGATGAGAATTGATGACACAATGCAGTACATTATGTGCCTTTGCCAACAGAAGCCTGAACAGACCACGTCCCTCCATGAGCCCCGGCCAGGCTGCCTTGCCAGTCACTCAGATAGTGTGCAGGTGTCGTCAGGTTTCCTTAGTTGTTGCAGGATGGGGAGGCAAGAAGCAGGATAGTGTAATCAAAACATTGATCTCTGATCTCTTTTTATTATTTTTTTTGTGAAATGGCACTGCATTGTGATGCCATTGTTGTGGTGCCTTAAGTCAATCAGCTATTGCCAACCACAGCATGTGCCATACAATTCCTGTGTTGTGGTGCCTTAAGCCAGTCAATCAGTGTGTTGTCAGCCACAGCAGTGCCATATGACCACCATCCACTAATTCATAAGAGTTAATGACATTTTTAACTGGGTGTATGGAAGTAAAGGGTGATGGTGATGACCCTCACCACTCCACAAAAGTTGAAATCAAAGGAAGACACTTGGAACCTTGAAGAGAAGCTTGTGCTCACTGCCACTGTGAAGACACAGATAGGCATGACTCTCAGGCCTCTCTTCTCACTCCACATTAATGGTTTGTTGTAGTGGAAGTGTGAGAGGAACAAAATGTGTGTGTGTGTGTGTGTGTGTGTGTGTGTGTGTGTGTGTGTGTGTGTGTGTCATAATTGTGTGATGTTGTGTCAGGAATTAGAATCTCTATGAAGGGAAGAGGACAAGTTTGGAGTCATTTCATATTAATTGATTAATTTTTTTATTCATTTATAAAAGGTCACTCACTTGTCACAACCCTTAGAAAAAGTATGTTGCTTTATTTTAGTGACAGGTGTCTTGATGTTCCTTTCCTTAACCAGTTCAGGTCAAAAGACAGAAGAAAAAAAAAGAAAAGAAAAAAGCACAGGGTTTCAGAATTTGGCAGAGTTTCAGAGTTGATGAGTTTACCAATGCTTTGTCTTTGTAGCAAGCGATAAGAGTGGGGAGGAAAGTGGTAATATTCATGTACCACTGGCTTGACACAGTAAACCCTTGATGTAGTGAATATCAGATACAAATAATGAATCCATTAAGCCTATGAAACGAGCCTCGCATTTAATGAACTCCAGATCACTGCAGCTGGAGTTTGCCAAGTGTATATCAGAAAGTGGTTTGGATCTGCAGGAGACTGACTGCTATGACCACTAAAAGGATAAATGTTATTCACTGGTCCAAACACAATCAATTGATCAAACAACAGACTTGAAGTCTGTTGTTTGTATTACCTTGCAGAGCTGTGCCGTATTGCCTAGTGATATGCCTTATTTATTAACTTGGGTGTTTTTTAAAAGTCTTACTGTACAAATGTTGTACTCAGTGATCTTTTGAATGTAGCCACCAAGTTGCTTGTTATGCCGAGGGTTTACTGTGACACAAGAGTCTGTATAGGAGAAGATTGAAAGCATTCAAAGGAAGGTGTTTTTGACATGCATTTTTGGTCTGGTTTGGTTAGAATGATCAGTCCTGATTTGGTGCATGACAGAAGGTCTTTCATGTAGTTCTTAAGGCCCTGCTTGGGGTGGGAGGGAAGGTAGTACTTAGGTGAGTAGGTAGGTACTATAGGTGTGCCATACAACGCTAATGGCTGACTTTTGCACTTTAGCTGTGATATATGACCGTATGTATGTTTGCATATTATGATTTTCTAATCATTACTATTACACTTTTGTTATGTTCATTTTTTGTTACTACTACTACTACTACTACTACTACTGTATTTACAATTATTTTTATTTTTGTATTTGTTTTCCTACATTGTCAGAGCCCAGCATGTATGTAGAGCTCTGAGCAAGAAGTGTTACTTAACATGCAGTGTTTGTGCAATGGTACTGATCTCAAGCTTCTATGCCACTTCTGTTGGTGTGCAGGTCATGTAACATAATAATTTGTTGCGGTATAAGTGAAGTACTGAACTACATAACTTTTGACTATTGCCGTGTTCATGCACATTACTGTCTATCCAGTATTTATTCCGATCTCAGAAGAGTTTCCTTGTGTGATCCAAGACATATCCTGAATAAACATAAACAGACTACTGCTATGGAGTCATTATCCATCTAGCCACTCAGTGTATAATGCAACAAGGAGCGGCACTGTGGCAGGGGGGTGACTGTGCCAGGTCACCAAGGCGCCAGCAGGACTCTTTGTGTGAGTAATATAAGTGCGTATGTCGGTGTGTGTGTGTCTGAGATTAACTAATGTACACAGTATATGAATGTGTGAATGCCGTATTGTCACGGGCATCAAGTGTATGTTTTTATCCCTCGTGTTTCGTTCAGAGTATCATGAAGCCATGAAGCTGCGAAGCGAGCCGACCGGCAGTTCTACTCGCACCAGCGTATCCACTGTCTTCCTTCCCATTATTGTTCAGCAGTTTTTTTTTTTTTTTTTCTTCGCCGCCACATTTCTACCACGTCACGAACACCTGAGTGACCTGAGAGACACAGGGCAGAGGTGAGAGACCACCACCACCACCACGTCAAACGCCGCCAGGTGAGCTGACCGCCGTCTGCTGTGCCGCCTCTCAGCTGGTGCGTTATCCCTGAGCCATGTCCAGGTAGGTTAGACTCGGTTGGTTCAAGATTTGTTCTTTTGTGAAAGTTGTAGGTAGTGCAAGTAGTTTTAACCATATGTGATCCCATTCATAGATTTGCCAGTCGTTTATTTGCTGGTATCAGTTCAAAGCCTGCATGTCAATCCCTTACTACTTGAGCCACCCGTGACCCGTCCCACCAAGCTCGCACATCCATTTCACTCTGTCCAGTGTGTGCTTAATGCAGGGTTGCCAGACACTACACATGAAAAAAGGACAGACCTGCTTTAAAAAAAGGACATTTGCCTCCAAAAAAGGACAGCACAACAAAAAGTGTGTATTATATATATATATATATATATATATATATATATATATATATATATATATATATATATATATATATATATATATATATGTGTGTGTGTGTGTGTGTGTGTGTGTGTGTGTGTGTGTGTTAAAATGTGTTTAAAAGTGTTTAAAGCAGTGAGAGAGAGAGAGAGAGAGAGAGAGAGAGAGAGAGAGAGAGAGAGAGAGAGAACTTGCAGGGTTATATGAAATTTAACAACATTTAGGCTAGACTGGGAGGCTGGGAGTGGGAGCGCTTTTTAAGGGAGTTGCCGGTTGCTTATTATAGTTACCAGTCTGCGATCCCACAGAAAAATCATAAGTTTATAATATGCTCGATTTATTTTCATATAACACAAGAACAAATATGATAAAACAATAAAAGATAGGAAGTTGCAGAAACAAATTTATTGACTGCGTGTTTGAAGGTTTGACCGGATCCGTGGTTCACAATGAATAAACAAATAAATAAATAAATTTTGCTGAAAAAAGGACAGAAAAGGACAGATTTTGACTGTCCTTTTTTACAAGAAAACTTAAGGACAAACAGGCTAAAAAGGACAGACTGTCCTTAAAAGGACAAACATGGCAACCCTGGCTTAATGGTCCAGATCGCACAAGCATATAGCATTGCACTTCCTACACATGGAAGTTCACAGTTGTGACTGCAAGGTACTTACAGTTGCATCTCGGGTTGATAATTTCATTCGTTTCATAACGTAGCTCGTATCCTGAGAAACTAGTCTCGAAACGAATTCCCCATCTAATTTAATGGAAATCCAATTAATGCGTTCCTTACCCGGAAAATATCAATATGAAAATCAATTAACATTTTTTTTATGCAAAATTAATTTTCTAATAAATAACTAAGTGATATACAGTGGCTCCTCGCTATATGGGTATACAAAGAAGCACTTAAGATGGGTTCATACGTGTCTGTCAATATGCGACTGAAATTGCAAGTCGCAAGAAATATCGACTGACCCCTTCTAGTGGGAACACGTTCATACATAGCGACTGGGAAATATCGGCTGGTTGGCGGAAAGTGAATGTAAATAAATAAGATGTCTTCCTCCGGTGACGATCAAATTAAATCATCACAAGTATTCAATCCTCACCTCCAACAACACTCTGCATAGAGGGAAACAGTTCTTGGAGAGTGGCAGCTGTCTCATCGAACACCGATTTGCGTGAGCTTTTTTTTGCTGCATAATTTATTTCTAGGATCAAAGATGTGCTCTTTTTTTCCCTCACCAACTCCAAAATCTTCTCTACATCGACACAACATCAATAACATCCGTGACGTCACAACATTAATCGACTGAACATGATCAACATGTCATTTTGGTTTTGTTTTGCGACTGGTTTCTCCAGCCGATAGGCACCAAACTCTACCGACTTTCAATATCAGTCGCATGTTGACACGTGTGAAACCACTGTAACACTGTGTGGAAGACTAAACTTGGGTGGAGTGCAGGCGAACGCGCGTGTGTGTGTGTGTGTGTGTGTGTGTGTGTGTCTACTGGTCACCCAGCTTGTTACCTTACGGAGCGAACTCACTGGCAAGCTCATAGACCGATAAATCTTCGGGTTGGACTGATACCAAATCACACCACACACCGGGACAGCGAGGCCACAACTCGAATTACATTCCGTACCTACTTGCTGCTAGGGAAACAATAGGCTCTCCCCATTTGCCTCCGAGACTAGAACCTGGGCCTTCTCGGTTGTGAGAAGAGTGTGTAAACCACTACACTACGCGGTGACCTCATACTGACCGATTTTTCGGGTAGGACTGAGACCACACCACAGACTGGGACAGTGAGGCCACAATCCCTCGAGTTACATTTCGTACCTATTTAATGCAAGGTGAACAGCGGCTACACTACGGTATAGCTAGACCGTGGGCTACATATTAACAGAGTGGAAGGCAGTGTTGCCAACCCCTACAGACTACTTCGCCCTACACAGACACTGAAATTGCCCTACATTTTCCTTCATTGCCCTACGATTCAGGATGAATCATGAAAATATCTCGATATTAGTTGGTAGTTTTTTTATTTATATACTGCTATATAGCAACAACAAAAATAATATGTTTTCTCTTGTTTAGTGCAGGAATAGACCTACATCTTATCTTTCTTGAAAAAAAATTGAATATATAATATAGATATTTGGCCTCTCTAAATCAAAATCAAGCTTCTTTTCAAAAATAAATAAATATTCTTATTTTGATTAACTGTAATTTTATTTTTTTAAAAATTAGTACCTTTTTTTTAGCATATTTCCTTTCCGTTTACATAATTAATCTTTTGATGCAAAATAATTATCACTCATACCAAGAAATCGTAATTGCCCTACGTTTTGCTCAAATTTTGTAAAATTGCCCTACCGCCCTACAGACCAGGATATGAGGCTAAATTGCCCTACGCGTAGGGCAATTGCCCTACGGTTGGCAACACTGGTGGAAGGAAGGGACGTGATGGGACAGTGATAAGACGGTAATGGGGCGGACAATTGACTAGAAAGCTGTATAATAATGTACTGAAGGGGCGACGTGACGTGTGGGTTTGTGAGTGAGTGGATAGTGAAGGGTAGTTAATTATGGGACGGTGATGGGACAGTCATGGAATGGACAGTCTGTGCCAGGAAGGTGTGTCGTGCTTGAAGGAAACACATGTGGACAATATAACAATATAACTGGTGGAGGGTAGTTAATTAGGCGCGTGGTAATTAAAATGCGTCCGGTGGTTAAGTAGGTGTTACTAGTGGGTGGCGCCATATGACTGACCCCCGGTTGTTGCGGCGCCTCACCTGTCACTCAGTATTGTAATAGTAGAATACCGCATTGCAAAGTGACCGTTATGGTGTATTCTCAGTCTTAACCGCTTCAGTAGCATGACTCGTTTCCAAATTTATTCCGGTGACTATTTGGTGATTTTATATAGCTTCAGAAACTTATGTGAGGAATTAAAATAGCGAAAACTGTGGCCATTAATCTGCTGACCTCCATACACCCTTTCTAATATCAATAAAATGTTCTAATCGTACACAGTCTCAAGGTAAAGATTCCTCCCAATACTGAATGGATTAAAATAGGGAAGACTATGGCCATTAATCTTACGACCTCCATAGACTCTTCCTAATATCATAAAATGGTCTAATCGTACACAAATCTCAAGGTAACAATGTGTCCCAGTACTGAAGGGGTTAATAGTCTGCTGCTGCTGCACCGCCTTGCCATAACAGTCGCTGAGTTGCAGTAGGCCTATTCACACAGCCTAGTAAGTGAAGGACGGGTCAGTCAAAGTGTTCCCTGCAACGGCTATCACTTTGCGTCTGCGTCAAGTTACACAATACACTCGTATAGTTAGTTATTACATACACTGCCCAACCCGATATAGTTAGTGGGTTCAGGTACAGCCTAGTACAGTATTCTGAAAAGTTTTGTTCTCTCACCATCACTACTTTCCAAAGGCTCCAGTTGAAAATACTCGTATCTTTAAGAGTAATTTTATGGTTCTAGTAATAGATTGGCAACATTTCTAGTTTATTAAAAGGAGAAACGGTCTTGAAAACCCTGCCAGTTATCTCTGTGGCCTTGTAAAATTTTCGTGGTGAGAGAATAAATCAACTAGAGCCCTTTGAAGGTGCAGTGTGGCCATCTCAGCTGGCCACCCAAAGGGACCTGACCAGCGGTGAAGAGGCGGCCGGGGCAGGGCGTTGGGGGGGCGTAAACTGTGTACAAATGTGTTGGCGGTGGCGGTGGTGTGTTGGTGAGGGTGTTGTCAGTGTGTTGTGTATTGGTAGTGGTGGTGGTGGTGGTGGTGGTGGTAATTATTGATGGTGTTTGGTTCTTTTGCATCGTAAATATTGATTTACTGACTGGCTGATGGAGTGACTGATTGACTAACTGAATGACGAATAGATTGGCTGTCTGAGAGATTCACTGACTGGCTAACTGAATGACTGACTGAATTATCGACAGAGTATCTGGCTGACTATTTGGCTGACCGACTGACTGATTGATTGATTGATTGATTGATTGACTGACTGACTGACTGACTGACTAACTAACTAACTAAGTGACTGATTAAAGGAATTAATTAATGACTAACTGACTGACTAAGTGACTGACTGACTGACTGGCTGGCTAACTGGTTGACTGGCTGAGTGACTGGTTGACTGACTGACTGACAGACTAACTGCTAATTGGGTAGTTGACTGACGGCGCCGGTCCTTGACACAATGCTAATTGGGTAGTTGACTGACGGCGCCGGTCCTTGACACAAAAAAAAAAAAAAAAAAAAAACACCGCGCGGTACGAGGGCGCTAAGAAGTTACCGTAGGAGATGTGTGGTGCGCGTGGCCCGGCGCGTGTTGCCATACGCGAGTGTGCACGTGTAGCGACCTGCCAAGTGTGTAGAGAACCAGTGAAGACGACAAAGGCAAAGGGAATCGGATAAGCGCCTGACACCACGTGTATTTCACCCACGCCCACGCCCACGCCTGTGCTACGTGGGTCCGGAGGCGTGTAGGTCTAGAAGTGTGTGTCGTCAGGGACCGTCCAGTTGACACGACACGGTAGGCGAAGGTTGGCGATGCAGTAGGTAAAGCCGTTGTGTCCCTCGCCTATCACTGACACACTGCCGTTCATGAGGGCAAAGGTGGGCAGGTGCAGGTACTGGCAGTGTGATGGTGGTGATGGTGGTGGTGGTATTTACATGCTTGTGTGAAGATAGATAGATAAGCGGGGAATTTGATAGGTTGATAGATACGTAAATAGACAGTTGGATAAACAAGCAGATTGATGGATAGGTAAGCAGATAGGTAAGTCAATAAATTCGTTTATAAATAACAAGGTAGTAGATGTGTATATACGTAGATAGAAAAATGTATACTTAGTATCTTTTCACCCTGGTTTACTGTCAGAAACACTCGTATATCAGGCGATAGAAATAGGGAGTGAGAGAAATACTATAGCCTGTCTTTTAAGCACCTTGTTTCTTATCCCACGGGAGTTGCCAACACTCGCTGTACAACTTGATACAATTTAATATTTTCTGCTTTGACAAATAGTCATAGCTGGACACGATAACGAAGAGAAAGATGTCACCCTGCCAATATAAATAAATAAATAAACACACACACACACACACACACACACACACACGGTCCGGTAGCTCAGTGGTTAGAGCGCTGGCTTCACAAGCCAGAGGACCGGGGTTCGATTCCCCGGCCGGGTGGAGATATTTGGGTGTGTCTCCTTTCACGTGTAGCCCCTGTTCACCTAGCAGTGAGTAGGTACGGGATGTAAATCAAGGAGTTGTGACCTTGTTGTCCCGGTGTGTGATGTGTGCCTGGTCTCAGACCTATCCCAAGATCGGAAATAATGAGCTCTGAGCTCGTTCCGTAGGGTAACGTCTGGCTGTCTCGTCAGAGACTGCAGCAGATCAAACAGTGAATACACACACACACACACGGGAGTATGAGTGGTGCGGTGGGTTAAGGCAGCGTGGGTTGGAGTCCCTGTCGTGCCGTGGCAAGTTCTCCGGTGGAACATGTAGGTAGCATAGCAGCGTTCACTCGCTTCATGGAATATCATTTTTTTTTTTTTTCAAAGTTCTCCGGTGGAGCATGTAGGTAGCATAGCAGCGTTCACTCGCCTCATGGAATGATATCATTTTTTTTTTCAATCATTCCATCCTTCCATCTCCAAAATCTCCCTGCTACTGTCTTAATTAACCCTCACACTTTACAACATAAAGAGTAACCATTAGTAATATTAGAGAGCAACACTATTATTATTACTATCAGTGTGTGTGTGTGTCAAAAGTGACCTTAATTGTGCAATTTATACAAAATTAATTCATACTTGCACTGTTCTTGTTATTGTTATCATTGTTGAAAGGCGTCGCTTCCACCACTAACATGGCACTGCCGGGCGCACTGAACGAATGGACGACAAGAGTTTGTCACCAGTCACCAGTCACCAGTGCCTCCCAAACGTGAAGCGATGGTCAGGTGAATAGTCAATACAACTAGGACGTCAAATTGTGTGGTCAAAAAACACACTTGTCTAAAAGTACATCATGAAATTGTTTGAGGATTAATTAGGTGTGTGTCTGTGTTCATTAACACTGGTGGCAGGGCCCAGGTGGCAGGTGGCATCCCCGCCTCACTGAAACAAGCTGTTCAAACTATCACTTCCTCATTTCAGTGTTATGAGCATTGGCAATAGTATTTACGCGTCATGCCTGTAGGCCTACATGCTTCATAATTAGAGCAGCAAAATGTGGATACGTGGGTTTGGCTGGTTAAAGGATTATGTCTTGACGTTTCAGTATTGTGACAATTGGATATATTATGTTCCGTAACTACGTGCCATGTCCTCACAATGATGATGATGATGATGATGATGATAATAATAATAGTAATAATAATTAATAGTAGTAATAATAATAATAATAATAATAATAATAATAATAATAATAATATTATTATTATTATTATTATAATAATAATAATGATAATAATAATATTATAATAGTAATGATGATAATGTTAACAATGTTAATGAAAACGATGATAATAACTATGACAATTGTAATAATGATAATAATGATGGTATTAATAATAATAATAATAATATTAATAATAATAATAACAATAGTAATAATGGTAATGAGTAATAAAATTATATATATATATATATATATATATATATATATATATATATATATATATATATATATATATATATATATATATATATGTGTGTGTGTGTGTGTGTGTGTGTGTGTGTGTGTGTGTGTGTGTAATTCACCTCGGTTGCCTGCTGGTCACCCAGCCAGTTTTCCCCATTACGGAGCGAGCTCAGAGCTCATAGACCGATCTTCGGGTAGGACTGAGACCACATCACACGCAACACACACCGGGAAAGCGAGGCCACAACCCCTCGAGTTACATCCCGTACCTATTTACTGCTAGGTGAACAGGGGCCTCACGTTAAGAGGCTTGCCCATTTGCTTCGCCGCTTCCCGGGGCTCGAACCGGGCCCTCTCGATTGTGAGTCGAGCGTGCTAACCACTACACTACGCGGATGTGTGTGTGTGTGTGTGTGTGTGTGTGTGTGTGTGTGTGTGTATGAAGTTAGATAGGCAGATAGATAGATAGATAGATAGATAGTCAGATAGACATAGATAAATGGCTAGACATAAAGTTATAAGTAAAGGAATGTGTGACGTGAGTGAGATGGTTTGAAACCTACGTGGGCTATCACCGGTTTATACTAGAGGTAACAATGGTTATATAGAACGATGCTCACCGAGAGTGGTTAGTTAGTTGATAAGTGTCTTTACTGCAAACAAGGGAGGGAGGAGGAGGGGGGCAGTAGGAGGAGGAGGTGAAGCGGAAAGCAGTGTGGGGCATTGGAACGATTTCTTCTGTAGACGTTGTGCAGGTAAGACGTGTGCGACAGGAACTGTGTCTGGCTGGTGCACTGTTGGTCTGGTGTCGTTCCTCGCGTGGCGTTGTATTTCGGGCAGGCATTTTAGACACTGTACAGTGATGACGTGTGTTTAGTGAAGGACTTTTGCCTGTGTCTCATGAACAGGAGTATTTGGAAGTTCCCTATTATGTTTTAGAGGACAGGAAGTGGTGCCTGACATTTCGTGGAATTTTGTGTTTATAACATCGGTTTTCTATTTGATGAAAATTAATCCGCATTACAAGTTACAATTCCGTAATGAAAAACGCGTTGGTGTTCTTTTAATGGAAAGAGCCTCGTAACCGGTTTGTTGAGCGCAGCACATGCTCACGAACTCCGTGGCTTTGGTGTGCAAGGCTGTAAGGTGCTGCTCACAACACCTGGTGTAGGCGTATCCACGACAGGGCTTGGGTGTGCATTGATAGCAAGGCTGCAAGGTGCTTTTAGTGGCTCTTGGATCTCCTTTAGCGTGTCTCGCCCTCTCCTCAGTGAGAGGTGGCGCAGATGTAGGCCAAGCTGTCACGAACCTTGGTATGAGCTACGTGTAGGGTTTTCCGTGGGTTTCTTCTATTTCCGTCTTGGTGTCTCGTGTTCTGATTTAGTTGTATATCAAGTGTGTGTGTGTGTGTGTGTGTGTGTGACTGTTTGATCTGCTGCAGTCTCTGACGAGACAGCCAGACGTTACCCTACGGAACGAGCTCAGCTCATTATTTCCGATCTTCGGATAGGCCTGAGACCAGGCACACACCACGACAAGGTCACAACTCCTCGATTTACATCCCGGATCTACTCGCTGCTAGGTGAACAGGGGCTACACGTGAAAGGAGACACACCCAAATATCTCCACCCGGCCGGGGAATCGAACCCCGGTCCTCTGGCTTGTGAAGCCAGCGCTCTAACCACTGAGCTACCGGGCGTGTCCACTGAGCTACCGGGTGTGTGTGTGTGCTTGTGTGTAATTCACTGTTTGATCTGCTGTAGTCTCTGACGAGACAGCCAGACGTTACCCTACGGAACGAGCTCAGCTCATTATTTCCGATCTTGGGATAGGTCTGAGACCAGGCACACACCACACACCGGGACAACAAGGTCACAACTCCTCGATTTACATTTCGTACCTACTCACTGCTAGGTGACCAGGGGCTACACGTGAAAGGAGACACACCCAAATATCTCCACCCGGCCGGGGAATCGAACCCCGGTCATCTGGCTTGTGAAGCCAGCGCTCTAACCTCTGAGCTACCGGGCCGTGTGTGTGTGTTTGTGTGTTTTTTTTTTTTTTTGTTTTTTTTGTGTGTTTGTGTGTTTGTAATAATAATAATTGTGTTTGTTTGTGTGTTTGTTTGTGTTTTGTTTGCGTTTGTTTGTTTGCGTGTGTGTTTGTGTTTGTTTGTTTTGTTTGTTTGTTTGTGTGTTTGTTTGTGTGTGTTTGTGTTGTGTTTGTGTGTGTTTGTTTGTGTGTGTTTTTGTGTGTGTGTTTTTGTGTGTGTGTGTTGTGTGTGTGTGTGTGTGTTTTGTGTGTGTGTGTGTTTGTGTGTGTGTGTGTGTTTGTGTGTGTGTGTTTTGTGTGTGTTTGTAACGATCCGAATAGTAGATAATGCTACATGAAGCGTATTCAAGTGCGTGCGTGTGTGTTTCACTGTTTGATCTGCTGCAGTCTCTGACGAGACAGCCAGACGTTATCCTACGGAATGAGCTCGGAGCTCATTGTTTCCGATCTTCGGATAGGCCTGAGACCAGGCACACACCGGGACAACAAGGTCACAACTCTTCGATTTACATTCCGTACCTACTCACTGCTAGGTGAACAGCACCTACACGTGAAAGGAGACATCCAAATATCTCCACCCGGCCGGGGAATCGAACCCCGGTCCTCTGGCTTGTGAAGCCAGCGCTCTAACCACTGAGCTACCGGGTGTGTGTGTGTGTGTGTGTGTGTGTGTGTGTGTGTGCGTGCGTGCGCGCGCACGCTCGCTCGCGTGCGTGCGTGTGTAACGATCCGAGCAGTAGATAATGCTACCTGAAGCGTATTCTGTAATTACAAGCGCGTTGACTTCAGTGTATCGCCGTTACATGGCATCTTCGCTCTTACTTGAGGCGGAGGGAGCCTGAACACCAGTCTGTGATTACCCAGTTGTCTATAACATGCCAGCCACATTTACAATTTAGTTTTGCCCATGCCGGAATCCGTCCTCTCACCGGATATCTTAAATTAGAAATATCTGTGCATTCTTAGTGTTAATGTAACTGATTGTATAACTCTGAAATGGCAGAAATAGTCTCGCGTATGGATTGTTCACCAAGGAGGAAGTGTGGGAAGGAAAACCCTAGTGACAAACATGCGGTTAGAGATTGGTGTAGGGTAGGGGCTAATCTCATTGTTGAGGTCAATTTGACCCGCCTTGAGTAAATCCAGGTTGTTGGGAGTGGGTGCCCCAGGCTGGGTGACACCAGGTGGGGTTATAAAGTTAGTGGGATATTGCGATTTGTTAATGAGTTGTTGGGTGTCGTGATGTTTCAGGCCCAGTTTCGTATGTGGTGTGAACCAGTGTACCATTAAATGTAAAGTTGAGGCGGAGTGTTAGTGCTGAAGCGTCACGGCACAAGTCCTTTGGTAATATATTCAGTTGCATTTAATTTGAGGCCAGTCACTCTGAAGATCATTTTCCCTATATCATAGGAAAGGTCTTGGTTTTGGCATGGACTTAATGTCACAAGCAGGTGAAGGATGTTTCTTGATTGATGATTGGTAACTTTATTGTTGCAGCAGTGTATACAAGGAAGAAGGTCGGGTCATGCCGGCCACCCAGTACATGTTTTTTTTTTTTTTTTTTTTACATTACAAGGGCACTGGCCAAAGGCAAACAAAGTGTTGGAAAAAAAAAATCCCGCTGGTTGCCAGGCCCTGTTAAGAGGAAAGTAGAAAGAGAAAAAACAAAAATCTAAAAGGAGGGTCCAGTTAACGTAAGAGGTGTCTTGACACTCCTCTTTTGAAAGAGTTTAAGTCATAGGCAGGTGGAAATACAGACACAGGTAGAGAGTTCCAGAGTTTACCAGTGTAGGGAATGAAGGAGTGAAGATACTGGTTAACTCTTGCATTAGGAAGATGGACAGAATAGGGATGAGAAGAAGTAGAGAGTCTTGTGCAGCGAGGCCGCAGGAGGGGAAGGCATGCAGTTAGCAAGTTCAGAAGAGCAGACAGCATGAAAACAGCGGTAGAAGACAGATAAAGATGCAACATTGCGGCGGTGACTTAAAGAATCAAGACAGTCAGTTAGAGGAGAAGAGTTGATAAGACGAAAAGCTTTAGATTCCACCTTGTTTAGTAAAGCTGTGTGTGGATCCCCCAGACATGAGAGCCATACTCCATACACGGGCGGATAAGGCCCTTGTACAGAGCAAGCAGCTGGGAGGGAGAGAAAATGGACGAAGACGCCATAGGACACCTAACTTCTTGGAAGCTGATTTAGCAAGAGTAGAGATGTGAAATTTCCAGTTTAGATTTTTAGTGAAGGATAGACCGAGTGTGTTTAATGTAGAGGAGAGGGAAGTTGAGTGTTATTGAAGAAGAGAGGATAGTTGTCTGGAAGGTTATGTCGAGTAGATAGTTGTAGAAATTGAGTTTTGAGGCATTGAACAAAACCAGGTTTTCTCTGCCCCAATCAGAAACAAGTGAAAGATCAGAAGTTAGGCGTCCTATAGCATCTCGCCTTGAGTCATTTAATTGTTGTTGGGTTGGGCGTCTGTTGAACGCTGTTGAATAATGCAGGGTGGTATCATCAGCATAGGAGTGGATAGGGCATTGAGTCAGATTTAGGAGATCATTGATGAATAATAGAAAGAGAGTGGGTGATAGGACAGAACCCTGTGGAACACCACTGTTGATAGTTTTAGGGAAGAACAGTGACCGTCTACTACAGCAGCAATAGAACGATCGGAAAGGAAACTGGAGATGAAGGTACAGAGAGAAGGATAGAATCCGTAGGAGGGTAGTTTAGAAATTAAAGATTTGTGCCAGACTCTATCGAAGGCTTTCGATATGTCAAGGCCGACAGCAAAGGTTTCACCGAAGTCCCTAAAAGAGGATGACCAAGATTCAGTTAGGAAAGTAAGAAGATCACCAGTAGATCTGCCTTTACGGAAACCATACTGGCAATCAGAGAGAAGGTTGTGAGCTGATAGATGCCTCATTATCTTCCTATTAAGGATAGACTCAAAGGCTTTAGAAAGGCAGGAAATCAAAGCTATAGGGCGGTAGTTAGAAGGATTGGAGTGGTCACCTTTTTAGGGACAGGTTGAATGTGAGCAAACTTCCAGCAAGAAGGATAAATAGAAGTAGAGACACAGATGAAAGAGTTTGACCAGGCAGTGAGCGAGTTCGGAAGCACAGTTTTTGAGAACAACAGGAGGGACTCCATCCGGACCGTAAGCCTTCCGAGAATCAAGGCCAGAGAGGGCCAGGAAAACGTCTTTATAAAGAATTTTAATTTTAGGGATGAAGTAGTCAGAGGGTGGAGGAGTAGGAGGAATATGCCCAGAATCATCCAAAGTTGAGTTGGTAGCAAAGGTTTGAGCGAAGAGTTCAGCTTTAGAAAAAGAAGAGACAGCTGTAGAGCCATCTAGAGTTGAGTTGGTAGCAAAGGTATGAGCGAAGAGTTCAGCTTTAGAAAAAGAAGAGACAGCTGTAGAGTCCATCTCCAGGTCGTTCTCCTCAAAAGAGGACGCAGACCGCGGAGGCGTGTGGTCCGGCACAGGTAGGGGCTGGGCAGTTTAAACTCCTTCATTGGAGGAGTGTATAGGATATCGGGAATTGTTCGGTCTTGATGTTAAAGGTCCTTTAACATAACGAGGTAATATAACGGTGTTAAAGGTAACATAACGAGGGTGATAGAAGCAAAATTGTAAGTTTCGTGATCAGAAGAGAATGAGGAATGCCGGTAATTTTTTTTTTTTTTTATGAAGTGAGGTTTGGGCAAAATGGAATCCACTAACTATTTAAGAGCGCACCACACACACCACACCACACCTGCCCTGCAGTTGAGGACAAGGTTGTTCATGATTAAAGTGTCAAGGTAAATGCTATTTGTTACAGATCCTGCCACTACTGAAGGGAGAACCAAACCTGCGGCAGGAAACTGACTCCTCTTGCACTGGAAGACTCAAACTAGTGCAAGACTCAAAACTCAATGCACCTTCCATGGAGGAATTGGATCCTAACTCGCACTAGTCTGACCTGACAACACCAGGCATCATCCAAGGAGGGAGGACACCTGCCTCGCTGCGCTTTCCTTGATCTTGATATTGATACTATAGGCGACTCGGGATCACTCCTGAGCCGGGCCTTTGGATCGGCAGCTCCTGTAGACGACAAAAAAAAAAAAAAAAAAAAAAAAAAAAAAGGAAACGCCACATTCTCTCCAGAAACGTCTTCACCGCCTCAATCATCCTTTCATTCGTTTCTCTACTCAGTCCCAGCAACACCACCATCCACTCCTCCCCGTCTTTTCCACTCTTTCGTTCCTATTATGCCCTAACTCGGTCAACACCACTTACATCATCTCATACCTGTCTCTGGCATACTTCACCCACTCCAGCATCACATGCTCCACCGTCTCGTCCTCTCCCGAGTCACACATCTGGCACACTTTGCTGCGGGACTCGGACCACCTGTAACTCCTTGCATTCACATCCATACACTGTACCCTAGCTCTGAAGAGATCACCACCCAGGCTTCCATCGTACCACCTCTCATACATCGGGGCCTCTTTCACCTTGTACCATTCCAGAGTAGTCTTTCGTTCCATCCCATTCCTCCACTCCTTCAGTCCCATACTCTTCACATCTGTCTATCTCACTCTTCCACTTCCTCACATCCCATTCTGTTCCCACTCTGCCTCCTTTTGTCACGACCCATTCCAGCTCATTCTGATTCACCCCAGCCATTCTCACTGCCCACTCAACCTGTAGACCATTCCTCTCTGTAATTCTCATACACCTTTTCCTCCATTTGCTTCCACTTTCACTCCACAGATACACCTTCCTTGATATTCTTGCATCATCCATTCTCTCAAGCCTAATCTTGTACCTAAGTGTCGCTTTTATAAGTCTTTCCCTAAAAGAGCTTCATCCCCTCTTAAGGCTTCTACTGCCGTGTACCTCGGTGCATTCAGTGCCAGCCTAGCTACTCTACACTGCCCCACTTCTAACTTGTCAATTTCACTCTCGTTCCATGCAATCACATCCATACCATACATTATACTGGGGACAGCCACACTCTTCCACACTTCTCTCAGCACGTCATACTTATTTGCTCTCATTTTTTAAACGGCCCACCCACTGGTTCACCAAGCTTATTTTTTCATTCTTTGACTTTTCACACCCATTCGGACTCATCCACAGCCCTAAGTACTTGTATTTTTGTGCCTGCTTCAACTCGTTCTCTCCCAACCTCCATGCTGCATTACATTCATCCTCCGACCTATTCACAATCATCACCTTACTCTTCTCACTACTAAACCTAACTCCAAAATCTCTTCCATACCCATCAACCACATCCAGCAGACTTTGCAGCACCTGTGCTGACTCACTCATAACCACTACATCATCTGCATAAAGAAGCACACCTATCTTATCATTCCCCACACTCACTCCTGCATTCATCCTTCTCATTCTGGCTGCTAACTCCTCTGTGTACAGGCTGAAAAGGGTTGGTGACAAAATACATCCTTGCCTAACTCCTCTCACTCCTCACCCAGTCTGTTTCTATATCTCCTAAACTGTACTTAGCTCTGGTATCAACATACATGCTACACACTATGTTGACTATCTTGGCACTCAACCCAATCTTTTCTAGGACTCTACCTAGCATTTCTCTATTCACCCTATCATAAGCTTTCTCTATATCCAGGAAACCCAAATACAATTTACCTCCATCCCTCTTTTTTTTCTCAATCATTTCATTCACCACAAACATGTTATCCTCCGCTCTCCTGTCCGCACGGAAACCATTCTGCTCCTCACCTAATACTCCAGCTCTTTCAATCTGGCATTCAACACCGCACTGAACACTTTGCCTACTGCATTGACGAACGCGATCAGCCTATAATTTTTCAACTCTTTCTTACTCTTGTGTCTGCCCTTATGCAGCAGAGTCACCCTGCACTCATTCCACATTCTTGGCACCCTCTCCTCCTCCCACACCTGGTTAAAAAGCTCAGTCATCCTGTCATTCACATCACCACCTCCATTTTTATACAGCTCATATGGTATTTCGTCCGGCCCTGCTGCCTTCCCATTCTTCTGCCTTTTCACACACTTCTCCCTCCTCCCTGCTTATCCTTTCATCCAGTTCATCTGCATTCCTTCTCTCCAGTGTCGCACATCCTTCTCTCGCACCAAACACCTCACCTACACCACCCACTTCTTCCCAGAACTGTCTGATTGCCTCTCTCATTCCTTCCTTCTCTGTTACAACTTCACCATTCACCTTCAAACTCTCCACTCCAACACTGTCTGCCATATTCTCACCTCTCAAGAACTTGTACCATTCACGGCCACCTTCCATGCCTTTCTCTCTTAAAGATTCAATCACACTCCTTTCACACTTTACTTTGGCCTTCACTATCATTCGCTTTGTCACTCTCTGCTGCTGTACATACATTTCCCATGCATTCTGTCATCACTTTCATGCCTCTTTTTCCTCAGCCACCTACATTGTCTACTCCTTCTCTTTCGCTCCTTTCTAGCCTCTCTGATTTCATCATTCCACCATGGTTTATGTACTTTCTTTCTTCTTCCTACTCTCACATACCCTATCTTGCTCTCTGCAGCACTCCGCACAACCTCTACCAGTCTCTCACATCATGTACACCTCCATCATCCCAGCTTCTTGCACTCAGGTCCACCTGGAAGTTTTCCCACCCTACATCTGTCTCCACTTTCTCTTCTTACTCACCACTTTCATTTCTTTCCTACCATGCAACAGGCACTCCACAACCAGCATATTGTGATCAGACACATTATCCACCATACCATCCTCATCTATCCACATGTGTGACACAATTTCTTCCATTCACCAGCATATAGTCTATCGCTGACTCCTGCTCCCTTGCACTCCGTCACACGTCCCTCAGCCAAAGTTACATTCAGATTCTCTTAACTCCATTTCATCCCCAAAATCCCCAAGCATCTCACCATTCCTGTTCACACGTTCTCCCAGAATTCCTACATGTGCATTCATATCACCCATCACCAGCACACTCTCCCCTCCATGTTCTCTCAACTCTCTTCAATGTCATACTTCTTCCTGTTCTCCCTCTCAGCTCTTTCACCCATGACAGTCATGTACACCACCACCAGAACCATCTTCTCCACTCTGCCCCGACCATCTGGGCACTCCACTCTCACTGCCAACACATCTTCAATGCTCTCACACGTTCCCACACCAAGCTCCTCTACTTTCAGTCCACTTTCTTTCCTATAGAGAAAGGCTACGCCTCCTCCCTGTGTCTCCTGAGTCTTACGTCCCTTCCCAATCATAGCAAACTCTCATCTTCCGTTTGTACCTCACCTCTCAGGTGCGTCTCTGTAAGCCCGACTATGTCAAACTTCCATTCCTGGAGCTCCCTGGAAATATCCTCAAACTTACCCACACCCCATCCTCTCACATTCATGCATCCAATCCTCACACACTCACTTGCCTGGCTGGTGTCTTCTTCCTGGCGTGTTTTTGTCGTCTCCCGTCACTGGTCCATCGGCTGCAGTGACCTCGCCCTCACCACTCACACAGCTGTCGACCCATCCTGGCAGTCCATGGGTCGTTCAGGTGCACGCCGTCCTTCTCGCACAAGCTGAACCGGTCTACCACGCCGTCCATGTCGATGAAGCTCGGCTTGCCTTTTTTCTCCTTCATCCACTCTATTGTCATTTTCCCTGATAACACGGTCATGATCTTGATGTTGATGCTACAGGTGATGCAGAATTTCTGAGTCAGGCCTTTGTATCGGCAGTGCCTGAAGGAAAAAAACAAAAACAAAAAAAACAAACAATAAAGGGGGCAATCACCATCTTTCACACCACTAGTTCCTGTATCTAGCACGCCACATTCTCTCCAGGAACTCTTTACAGCCTCAATCTTCCTTTCATTCGTCTCCCCACAGAGTCCCAGCAGCACCACCATCCATTCCCTTCCTGTCCTCTCCACTGTGTCATGCCCCAGCCCCTTCAGCACCACTTGCATCATCTCATACCTGTCTCTGGCATATTTCACCCACTCCAGCACCACATGCTCCACCGTCTCATCCTCTCCCACGTCACACATCTGGCACACTTTGCTGCGGGACTCAGACCATCTATAATTCCTTGCATTCACATCCATACACGGTGCCCTAGCTCGGAAGAAAAGTTCCCCACCCAGGCTTCCATCATACCACTTTTCATACATTGGGGCCTCTTTCTCTCTATACCATCCCAGGGTACTCTTTTGCTCAATCCTATTCCTCCAGTTACTCACTCCTCCACTTCCTTACACCCCATTCTCTACCCTCTCCATTTCTAACAATCATAATCTAGTCCTTCTTTAAGTGCCTTCCTTCTACCTGCTGAAAAGCCCAACTAGCTATTAGACCACTCTTCACCACCATCCTGACACTTTTTCCCCCCACTTGCTCCTGACATTCCACAAACACTTTTCTCACTATTCTAGCATCATTCATTCGCTCTAACCTAGCCTTATACCGTAGGGTTGCTTTTACATACCTTTCTCTAAAAGTGCTCCAACCCATATGTCTCCCCTAAGAGCCTCTACTGCTGCATATCTAGGTGCATTAAGTGCCATTCTTGCAACTCTATTCTGCCCTATTTCTAACTTTTCTAGTACACTTTCATTCCATGCAATCACATCCATATCATACATGATGCTCGGAACAGCCACGCTCTTCCAGACTTCTCGCAGCACGTCATATTTACTCTCTCATCCTTGCTGCACTTCCTAGCCGACCTACCCACTGACTCGCCATGCTTATCTTCTCATTCTTTGTCTTCACGCAGCCAACCGGACTGATCCACATCCCCCAGGTACTTGTATTCATCTGTCTGTTGCATCTCGTTCTCACCTAGTCTCCACACCGAGTTCCTCTCATCCTCTGACCCATTCACAACCATTACCTTGCTCTTTTCACTGCTAAACCTCACTCCAAAGTCTCTTCCATACCCATCTACAACATAAGCAAACTCTGAAGCTCTTCTGCTGACTCACTCATGACTACCACATCATCTGCATTCATTCTCCTCAATCTAGCAGCCAGTTCCTCTGTATATAAGCTAAAGAGGGTTGGTGATATGCAACCCTGCCTAACTCCTCTTTCGCTCTTCACCCAGTCTGTCTCTACATCTAGTTTATACTTAGCTCTTGTATCCACATACATACTTCACACTATGTTAACTATCTTTGCACTTAACCCAATCTTTTCTAGCACTCTACCTAGTATTTCTCTGTTCACCCTATCATATGCTTTCTCTGTCTAGAAAACCTAAGTATAACTTGCTACCATCTTTCTTCTTTCTCTCAATCAATTCATTCACCACAAACATATTGTCTTCAGCTCTCCTGTCCACATGGAAACCATTCTGCTCTTCACCTAACACTCCATCTCTGTCAATCCATTTACACAATCTTTCATTCAAAACTGCACTGAACACTTTTCCTACAGTGTTAACTAACACAATCGGCCTGTAGTTTTTCAACTCTTTACTCTTGCTCCCTCCCTTATGCAGCAGTCACCCTGCATTCATTCCACATTCTCGGCACTCTCCTCCTCCCACACCTGGTTAAACAACTCGGTCATCCTATCAATCACAACCTCTCCTCCATTTTTGTACAATTCATAAGGTATCTCATCCGGCCCTGCTGCCCTCCCATTCTTCTGCTTCACACATTTCTCCACCTCCTCCCTGCTGATCCTTTCATTCAACTCATCTGCATCCTTTCTCTCAAGTGTCACACGTCCTTCATCCACATCAAAGACCTCGCCTACACCTCCAATCTCTTCCCAAAACTCTTATTGCCCTTCTCATTTCTTCCTTATCAGTCACCACTGCCCCATTCACCTTCAGGCTCTCCACATTCTCACTGTCAGGCATCCCCTCATCCCTCAGGAATCTGTACCATTCACGACCACCTTCCACACCTTTCTCTCTAAGGGACTGAATCACACTTTTCTCACATTTAACTAGCATTCATTATCTTTCTCTCCCTCACTCCAGAGAGGGAGGACACACTGCCTCGCTCCGCTTTCCCTGATAATACGGGGTGTCATCCAAGGAGGGAGGACATGCTGCCTCGCTGCCCTTTCCCTGATAATATGGGACGGAGGACACACTGCCTCGCACCAGCTGAACTGAACACGGCGTCATCCAGGGATGGAAGACAGACACGCTGCCTTGCTGCATGTAACTTAACCTAACCAATACAGGTTGCCAGTCACTCTATTGTAATGTTGTTATTCCTTCCATCTAATGTGAATTGTACACACACAAGTGTAATGTTATTATTCCTTCAATGATGGACCCACACAACTGGTGTTATACTTAAGAATAAATCATGATTAATCAATTCATATTGATTTTGATTTTTTTTTTTAAGGAATATTTACAAAAAGCCTAACCTGACCTCATAAAATGGCCTCGCCTCGTAAGTGTATCTAACCCAACCCTACCAAGCAAGCCCCACAGTATCAAATTGTATACTTTCACTTTTCAAAAATCTTTCTCTGAAGCTGTAAATCCTACAAATTGAAAACTGAAAGCCTGATTACTTTACTTTGGACCAATTGAGTAAGTAATCGGGCAAAAAAATACTGAAATACCTGCAAAACTGCCCCAAAAACTGAAAAATACCTGCAAAACTGCCCCAAAATGCAAAACTGCCCCAAAAACTGTCCAAAATGCAACCCAAAATGCAAAACTGCCCCAAAAACTGTCTTAAGTCATAAATACTCCGAAGTGTCTCCGGAGAAATTGCAGATGTATATTTGGGTTAAAAAATACAAAGAAGAGTCTCCCTTCCCTTTTAGTCAATCAACATTTTCACAACTTTGATAAGTTCCAAGATCAATCATTACTATGAAGCCTGCACATACATGGCAGCAATCCCTGTATGGACAAGTCTACCCCATTCCACCTTTCATCACCATCCACATACATTTGTCTAATATAATTTTTTTAACATAAGAGTTCTTAAGTTTCATTGCACATCTTGTTAGAAACTTCTTAAGTTTCATTGCACATCTTATTAGAAACTACAAGTTCTAAACGTATTTTGAGACCATTTTCATTGCAAAAGTCTAGGAGGTGCTATCAACTCTTAAAAAAATTTAAGCATTTCACAATAGCATTGCTCTAAGACAGCCTGTTGTCCCTTGCAACACTATATTGTCACCATAAATATACAAAACACAGACCATCATTCTGGGGCTCCATTCTACAGTCAGCCTCAGGTCTCACTGAATGCCTAATCATCATTCCACCATTGGTCTTTAGGCTCATGACTAGTCAAAATAGGTCCTTGACATAATTTTCTACAAATTAAATTATTTTGACATACTACAACTTTGGGAGTAGTTAGAAGACTGTGTATCCAAACAAAAGAAACATGGCAAACAAAAAGATTATGCCCAACAGCCTGACACATTACACAAACAGGCCACGCAGGGCATTGTTTGTTTGAGTTTGGGAGGACTGATCACACCCCTCTCAACAGTTATCTATAATGGTAAATTACTGCATCAAAGAAGGACATTATTTAGTCATCATTACAGATATTTATCATTAGTCAATATTAAAAGTTGTCGGGGATCATGCTATGGTACATACAGCCAAGTTCCCACCATGTTGACAAGAGTTTTGCTACAACAGACTGAGCACTTATGACGAGTCACAAGGTTAGAACCTGTCATAGAGGGACTTCTGTCTAAAATGCACCATTTTGTGACCAGCACACTTGCCCGAAAAGCTGCACACACACACACCCCTTGCAGTGTTGACTGAAACTCCATCTGCAGGAAATGCAATGGACAATGGTTCATCTCTGTACAATCTGGACTGTGAAGACTGATACTACTAGATCATGCCAATAAACAGACCTTCAAACAAACCTTCACAATGCAAAATCTCTTACAAGTCACTTTTTATACATTACAAATCTCATAAACTGTTACTCCTTGTAGCTAAATATATGCTTACATGTAATGAAGTGATTTGATGCACTAAGATCAACACAATGTTAGGTCATGAAATCTATAAATATAAATGATGACATATAATCCTTCGGTTAAAACTGTGTGCACTACTTTCCATATAAAAAGAAAGCCTGAACCAATGATGCTGTGAATGTTGAAGCATCGTCCATCCTTGCCACTCTCAATCTTGTACTTAGCACACATGTTTAAAAAAGCATTGTGCAGTGTGCCGCTGGACCTCCAAAAGCCTGCAACAAAAACAAAGGAGTCAACAAAAGTTCATTACCTTCATGTCATCTTATCAATCTTAAATTGTGAAAACTGCTCACTTGTAATCACATTTGTGGTACAGAAAGGTATATAAAAAACCCAAACAAGGAAAACCAGTTGTTTTTTTTTTTCATACAAGAAGGAAACTAGCCAAGGAAAAAATGAAAAAATGAAAAAAATGGGAAAAAATGAAAAAAATGGGAAAAAATGAAAAAATAAAATAAAATAAAATAAATAAAATAAAATAAAATAAATAAATAAATAAATAAATAAAACACTTGAATTGCAAGTTCACTAAAAGATTCATACAGAATTAGCACAAAGATGGACAAATGTCTTGAAACCTCCCTCTTAAAAGACATTGGAAGATGGAAATACAGAAGCATGCAGAGAGTTCCAGAGTTTACCACAGAAAGGTCTGAATGATTTGAGAAGACTGGTTAACTCTTGTATTAGAGAGTCTGGACATAATAGAGATGAGAGGAAGAAGAAAGCCTTGTGCAGTGAGCTGCAGGAGGAGAGGCATGCAGTTTGCAAGATCAGTAGAGCAGTTAGCATGAAAATAGCGATAAGATAAAAAGAGATGCAACATTTCAGCAGTGAGAAAGAGGCTGAAGACAGTCAGTCATAGGAGGGGAGTTGATGAGACGAAAATATTTTTATTCCACCCTATCTAACAATACTGTGTGAGTGGGACACCCCAAACATGTGAAGAGTACTTCATATGAAAATAAGGCCCTTGTACAGAGTTAGCAGTTGGAGGGGTGAGAAAAATGGGCAACAATGTTAAAATAAACTCTGGAGCACCTTCATGTATTTAATAAAGTGCTGGACAGGAATACAAAGAGGCACTTCCCTCAACACCATGCCACTGGTGCAGCACATCCTGTTGGGGAAACGCAAAGTCAGCCCCTCATCCCTCCTTACCAATATAAACACCACCACTCAAAAACACACACAAACTGCACTCACCAATGCCTAACAAACAAATAAAAGTCAGCCACTCATCTTTCCTTCCTTCTCTGAAAGAGATGCCTCCACAAAGAAATCAATAACACACAGAGTGATCATAATTAACTTTGACAGACAAAGTTCAGAGAAAAATTGAGATTCTGTACATCTTGCAATTCAATCATTTAATCTTTTCTTCATGAAAAAACTTCATGAACTGTTTCACTGCACACACACACACACACACACACACACACACACACACACACACATATGAGCGAAATGTAATGTATTCCAACATAAATGGAGTGATATCGGGGATTTTAGAACTCAACGATTACTTGAGGGACAAGAACCCAGATATTGTGGGTCTTACTGAAACAAAACTGAGAGAGGGAGAAGACCTGATGAAGGTTGGAGAAGGGAAATATAACGTTTGGAAAAGAAATAGAGTAGGTAAGATGGGAGGAGGAGTGATGTTGCTGGTTAAAAAGATATAAAGGTGGATCAAGTGAAAAAGGTATGGGAAAGGCAGAAGTGCTAAAGATCAGAGCAGAAACTAATGAAGGAAAAAGAGGCACTACATAGTGGTGTACGTACCACCTAAGACAAATGCATGGTCAGTACAGGAATATGAAGAAATGATAAGTGATACAGGAACATGTCTGGAAGAAATGTTGGGTGGCTGTGAACGAACTATAATGATGGGAGATTTTAATTGTAAAGAGGTGTGTTGGGAGGACTGGTCAATGGAAGGATCAGAGACAACATGGGAAATACACTATTGACACTGGCAATGGAAAATGTGTTAACTCAGTGGGTCAAAGAAGATACTAGGTTTGGAGGAGAGGGAGCATCGTCAAGACTGGACTTGGTCTTTAGTACAGAGCCAATGGTCATTGAGGAGATGAGGGTGGAGTGCCCTTTAGCAAAGAGTGATCATGCAGTTTTGGAGTTCAAGGTGATAGACGAAGAGAAATCTAGAAGAAATGAAGAATATAAAGTGGGAAGATGGAATTATGCCAAGACAGATTTTGGAAACCTAAAGAAATTCTTTCAAGAGACAAATTGGATGAAATTCAAGAGTGCTAAGGAGCAAATGAAAAGTGGAAGGAATTTATAAAAATATACAAAGAAGGTGAGAAAAATTTGTACCAATAAGACAACATAGAGAAGTTGGAAAGCAGGACTGGTTTAACGATAGATGTGAAAAGGCTAGAACAAGAAAAGAGGATGCATGGAAGAGGTGGAGAAGGAAAAGACGGATTAAGCAGTGGGAAAGTTACAAAAGAGCAAGAAATGAATATGTGTTGATTAGAAGAGAAGAAAGAAACAAGAAAAGGATATAATTGATAAATGTAAAGACCAACCAAGGCTTTTTTTACAGACATGTGAACAACAACATCAAAAATAGAGAAAGTATTGAAAGTTTAGAAGTAAATGGAGTATACAGTGAAGATCCCAGGGAAATGGCAGAGGCTATGAATGGATGCTTTCGGAAGGTATTCACAAAGGAGACTGCTTTTGACAAACCACTGGTAATGGAACAGAAAGGGATTATGAAGGAGTTTCAAGTAACGGTGGAGGAGATCAAGAACATGATGGGGAGTTTAGAAGTGAGAAAAGCTGTGGGACCTGATGGGGTATCAGGATGGATTTTAAGAGAATGCAGGGAGCAATTGGCAGAAAAAGTTTGTGAAGTAATTGATGCCTCATTAAGGGAAGGCGTAGTGCCCCAAGACTGGAAAAGAGCTAACATTGTCCCAATCTATAAATCAGGTAACAAGAGAGACCCATTGAACTATAGACCAGTGTCACTTACAAGTGTGGTAGCTAAGATGTGTGAGAGGGTGGTGAAGACTAGATGGACAGACTTCTTGGAGAAAATGACATACTTTGTGAGTGTCAATTTGGTTTTAGGAAAGGGCGTTCATGCACGACAAACCTGATATGTTACTATTCGAGGGTGATAGATGTAATACAGGAAAGAGATGGTTGGGCTGATGGAATATATCTGGATTTAAAAAAGGCCTTTGATAAGGTACCACACCAGAGACTGATCTGGAAACTTGAAATGGTAGGAGGAGTGCATGGCAGTTTACTAAAATGGATGGAAGACTTTTGGTAGGAAGAGAAATGAGAACAATAATTAAGGACAGACCATCAGAATGGGGATTGGTGGAGAGTGGAGTTCCACAGGGATCAGTGTTGGCACCAGTAATGTTCGCAGTCTACATAAATGACATGGTGGATGGGGTGTCCAGTTATGTGAGCCTATTTGCAGACGATGCAAAATTGTTACGAAAAGTGAGATGTGACAAAGATTGCGAACTACTCCAGGAAGACTTGGACAGAATATGGAAATGGAGCTGTACATGGCAAATGGAGTTCAACACGACAAAATGCAAGAAAATAGAGTTTGGCAAGAGTGAAAGAAGAATCAGGAGTATGTACAAGATAGGAAATGAAGACATAAAACCAGTCATGAAGAAAAAGACCTTGGGGTGACAATTACCAATGACCTATCGCCAGAGAGACATATAAACAAAATAATTGGAGAAGTATTGAACTTATTGAGGAACATAAGAGTGGCGTTCGTATATCTAGATGAAGAAATGATGAAGAAAATAATTACTGCAATGATAAGACCGAGGCTTGAATATGCAACAATACAGTGGGCTCCGAACTTAAAGAAACACATAAGGAAACTAGAGAAAGTACAGAGGGCTGCAACGAAAATGGTGCCTGACTTAAGAGATTTGACTTATGAAGACAGACTGAAAAGAATGCAACTTCCAACCCTGGAAAACAGAAGAGAAAGGGGAGACCTGATAGCAATATACAGAGTGATGATTGGCATGGAAAAATGGATAGGGAAGATCTGTGTATGTGGAATGGAAGAATGTCGAGAGGGCATGGGAAAAACTAAAATGGCCACTTATAGGAGAGATGTGAAAAATATAGCTTCCCTCATAGAAGGGTGGAAGCATGGAATAGTTTAGACGTGGAAGTGGTCAACGCAAGGAATATTCATGATTTTAAGAAAAAGCTGGACATTAATAGATATGGAGACGGGACAACACGAGCATAGCTCTTTTCCCGTATGTTACAATTAGGTAAATACAATTAGGTAAATACACACACACACAACCTTACCTGCGTGAGATGTGGTGCACTGCCTCCCTTGGTGGAAGTAAGGGAGAGTGGAGGGGTGCAGATACTATCAGGCTGGCTGCGGAGATCATCCAGCCTGCCTCCCCGTCGTCAATCCTTGCTTCCATGCTCCACTCCAAATCCCATCACTAAAAACCTGAAAAAAAGAGAGAGAGAGAGAGAGAGAGAGAGAGAGAGAGAGAGAGAGAGAGAGAGAGAGAGAGAGAGAGAGAGAGAGAGAGAGAGAGAGAGAGAGAGAGAGAGAGAGAGAGAGAATTAAAAAAAGAATTATCACATCTATTATTTTTTCAGATATTCTATTTTGGTCATCTTTGTAATGTTTTGGTGTCAAATGGTAATAAAGGATATAACAAGAACAATAACAATTTAGGGCAAAAACAACTGAAATTTTGAGGCAGTGGTAGTTCTCTAGTATTGTACCATCAGTTTGTTGGTGTTTTGTGTTGGTGACTGTCCTGATACAAGAAAATAACAGGGCAGATATTCATAGTATAATTAACTTATGGAGAGTTAGGTTAGGTTAGGTTACAAGATATTAGGTTTATCTTCTGGGGGAGATGAACGATAGCTTAGTTTATCATTTGTGATTGGTCTATCCTTTACTTATAATCTAAACTGGAAGCTTCACATCTCATCTCATGCTAAAACAGCTTCTATGAAGTTAGGCATTCTGAGGCATTTTTGCCAGTTTTTCTTACACTCCTGACTGCTAAATCTGTACAAGGTTCTTCTTATCTGTCTTATCCACCCATGTATGGAATATCCATCACATGTATGGGGTGATTCCACTCAGTTTTATTAGATAGGGTGGAATCAAAAACTTTTCGTCTTATCAACTCCTCTCCTCTGATTGACTGTCTTCAGCCACTTTCTCACTGCTGGAATGTTGCATCTCTTGCTATCTTGTGGTAAATATTGACAAGAGGCCCTTTGTTTGCCAAATATGGCTATTTGTCACATTAGACCTTCTGAGCAAATGCAAAATTTGGTGTATTTTGGTTCCACTGACCAACTCAACCAAGACAAACTTAATCTAAGTTAACCTAACCCTAAAAATAAACTTTATATTATAACTCTGTTTTTGGTGCGATGTGCTCTTTTCAAAAAGCATCAATAGGAGTCAGTAATAGCCCACCATGCAGGGAAGGAAGGAAAAAAAAAAACTTGCTAGTCAACCTACTAAATGTGAAGCAGACAGCATACAAGTACACACTAGGTACTAAGTAGTTGTGTGTAACGCCACAACATGCAGTGTGTCATGCGCTACTGAGAAGGACAGATATCAAACGTTTACCCACATGACTTAATTTAGGAGGAAGGTTTCAAGACACATCCTTTTTTTTTTTTTTTTTTTTTTTTTGGTGGGAGGAGGCTAACCCTCTAGGAGTAAGGGGACTGACAACTAAATGGATCGTTTTATTTGTCTATGTTGCCCTTGGTCAGTTTTTCCCTCAAATAAAAGGTAGAGCTCCGTTTACAAACACGAGGAAACATAAGCCAAACAAACAAAGTGAAGAGACACAATGCAAACACAGTTGGCAGGAACACAAACTTATCTTTTCCTAACTTCCTGTCTTGTATCTGTCATGACGCTTGTTACTTGAGGAGCCTGAGAAGTAATCAGTCTCTCATTTACCTATGAGGCGAGCCAGGGGGCTGCTTGACAGCTGAGACGGTGAGAAAGGCATAAAACACGACAGAGCTGGCTCAATGGTGTCAATGGACGGTTGGGCGGAGTCAGACGAAGCTGCTAGAGCCAGACGCTTTCTTCATTTTCTTCTTCTAGTGCAGCCTGGACTTGCTAAGTCCAGATGTGGGATAAAATTGCCAGTTTTCCCAAGGGTAGAGCCTGAGTTGCAATCAAGTCCTCACTTTATAGCAATGTGCATCAGCTCTGAAAGGGAAACACAAGATTTATTAATACCACAGCGAGCAGCTGGATAAATATAAGCTACCCTAGAAATACACAGGCTGAGACCGAGGAAAAATGTAATATGGCCAAACTACAACCAGGATAAACACTTTTTGGACGGTGTCTGGCCCAATCATGATAACGACAGGCAGGCTGAAAGATGTGTACTATAGTAAACATTAACATGACTCGAGGAAAGTGCCAGCTGTTATCATTAATCATACGAAATAAAACAAGAGGAATGCAACACTTACATATTTTATTTATGACAGAATAGAAAACAGCTAACACCTAAGAAAAAGGTGGGCAAACTTGATAGCAAGATGTTTATTAGTTATTACTATTACTCGTCATCTTATACCGCTCAACCTTCTCTCTCTCTCTCTCTCTTGTTCATTGAATGATAGAACTTCAGAGAACTGAGCTGGAGTCAGTCTGAAATACAGTAATACTCCGCTTAACGAACGTTCATCTGACAAATTTCCGGTTTAACGTACTATATAAAGTTAGACCAAAAAGTCCACATAACGTACAACCACATCTGTTTTAGTGAATTTTCTGGGTTTGAATTTGCCGGGTGAGGGACCCAACGCAGCATCTTTGCTGTGATTGGCTGGCTCCCCACCTCTGTCTCTAGCACTCCTGGAGCTGGATCCAAGATTCTTTAACAACGTAAGACCAACCACCTACCGCGAAATGGTATCCATGAATGCTTGGAGGGACGGTGACGAGGTTGCTATCAGGTTGCTCTGAGGTTGCTGGTAACACCACCTCTTGAGGTAGTGTTACTGTCTGATATATGCATTTATGTTCACAAAACAACATTTCTATTAGCTTTTTACAAAACTTGCCTCCAAGAAAAGAGTGTTTTGTAATGCATAAAGTGAAATCTTACATGGAATACCAGAAAATAAAGCAGAGATGAGATCAGCCACAGACGAGGCAGAGACTCACGGTGACTCGGCCGCTTCTTCTTCTTCTTCTTGTGACCCTTTTAGCTTGCGTGTTGCTTTCACCACGATATTAAATTTATGTTTCCACTCCTCTATTGCCTGCTATAATAGATATCATATCTTAGTATTCATATACGCTCATGCCATGAGGATAACCTGGACTCCGTAGCACTGAGTGATAGTGAATTACTAATGAAATACCGCGGTATTTCATTAGTATCCTGTTCGTTAAGTGGAGTACTGTCCAAATTTCCCTCGTCCACTTCTAGCTCTTGAATAAGATGATATTCACCACATTTGAGTCATTTTAAATTCATATTTGCTTCATATATCCAATACATTTTACTCTTATTATTCAAGGCTAAAGATAACATTAATAACTCCTCGCCTCTATTTTCAAAGGGCTCTAGCTACACTCAGACCGTGGACAGGATTCGAACCTGTGCGCTTGAAGGCTTTACAGACCATCCACCCCAATGACGATGCACCCTAAGTCCATTCGCCCCAGAAGTTGGGGTGAATCTACTTCATTGGTGGTTGATGTGCCCCAACTGCTGAATATTTAGCTGTTGCGCCCCAACTCCTTTTTTCAAAATTTGAAAACTTGAAGTCATCACGATGAAAGAACTCATAATTAAAAGAATAATAATATGCATTGGATGTAACAAGAATAGTTTCCATATAATATAAAAAAGGCTTTACAGTCCATCTACCCCAGTGACGACAAATTAACTTCTTGCGTCCCAAATCCTTTTTTAAAAAGGAACTCAATAAAACACAAAAGAAGACAAAACAAGATGAAAAGATTAGAGCGGCACAAAATAGGAACATTCGGCAAATAGTTTCATTAGCGACAGACCTAACCTAACCTGAAAACGAGATACAGACACGGAGAACAATACTTTTTTAGAAACGTTTTACTTTTTTTCAGACAAAACAAAAATTTGAAAAACTACTCCCACAAAAGTTGCGTATATGTACAAAGTTTCTATGGTGATTTTTTCAAAGCAATTGACTGAAAAATGAAGTCTGAAAAAAAAAAAAAAAAAAAAAAAAAAAAAAAACGCACTATTTGCTTCTCTGCAACCTTTCACCCGAACTTGATGAAATGGAGTGTTACCGCAAAAGACGGTAACAAAGGAGAAGGAATGATCTGTGAGGCTGCTGGGGGGAGATTGGTCACTAAGGTCATTAGAAGAATTGATTACAGTACGAAAGAACTAAGTTAGTTAGAACAATTTAAAGTAGTGAAGATGCGAGTTTTGCTACAGAGTGGTAGTGAGGGGTTGTTTACATGCAAAAGTTGATGATGCTGTGCGTAGAGAGATAAAGTCACAGGATTTCTGATGACTCCACAGAAAATAGAGCAATGTAACACATATGGTGTGCTGCCAACCTAGCGACAGCTGCCTCGAAGGAACAGATACTCTCTAGTCTTCAGTAAGAGAGGTGTCACACCTCGAGCTCTGGTTTCTCCCATTTTATACGAGTACAAGTACAGATCACGTCAGAAAAGCACTCAGTACAGACGAATCCTCCTGCACCCCTGCGTTCTCTCAGATCCGGGACACATAAGTAATAAAGGACGTTATGTATTCACCTGTATGTAGAGTTGCAGAGTTGGACGTTAGAAAACTTGAAATGTTGCTAGTAAATCGAGCGTAAATATGTATACGTGAATGGGAAACTGTGACGGATCATTATTGTTTCAGGTTTTGACAAAAATGAACAAATACAGTGTTCTTGTCCATGTGCGGATCTGTGTGTGTGGGGGGGGGCAACAAAGTATGCGTAACACTTTGTTAGTTCGTCAGGCACTTCACTGTCTCTCTGTCTCTCGTTCACTCTCTGACTGGTAACCAGAGTACGACTTGTTCCCTCGAGGTCTCTCGCTACACACTCCTGTCCTCTGTCCTCATCGGTGCCACACAGTGTCCCACAAACCACGCCTCCTGTGCCGTCACACCTGCCAGGCAATGTCCTTACGTGTCTATTTCAGCTTATTAGGTAACGCTATCTACCTTAACCGCTAATTACCAATATACCCCTAACAATGCTGGCTACAAGCAATTCACACATGCATGCATTTATTTACACGGTACCGTATGACAATTATCCCAGGGCTGGCCAGTCCCCTCACCCATACACACACACTCTTATCTCCCCATGACCTCCGGGGTCACATATCCTCCATCATGGAGGCCTAGCTCAGCGTCCCTTCCATTAAGCTCTGACAGTTTCATAAACACGAGCAACCAACACCTCGCTCACCCTCTAGCTAAAGTCTGCACATATGTACTCATATGTGCTACCCATATGTACTCTCTTATGACGCTGCTCCACACTCACATAGGCACACGTACATATCTGGGAGGCTGCTGCAATACACCTTCGCAACACTGCCCCCTCCCACATAAATAGTCCTCTCGACTATTTCCCTAGTCTCGTCCTCCACATTTTATATCCTAGCTACCCAAATCTGTTTCCTCATCTAGAATATAGTCCTGCAATCTCTGTGGTGGTCGGCGCTGGCGGGTGGGCGGCGGGCGGCTGGCGGTGAGTCACCCACTCCTGACTCAGCTTCCTCATCCCCGTTCGTTCCTGCTCCACCGTTCTCGCTGCCCACGAGGCCGGCGTCAGGACCCGTTACGTCCTATGCTACTATGTCAAGAGCTGCTGTCACACGGGGCTTGGCCCCAGGTGAACTTCCCCGGCCCGTGGTATCTCCACAGTCAGTCAGCATGAATCATCTTGAGCTTCCCGTGTTGTCCTCGACAAATACGGAAGGTTACCTCTGACACCTTCTCGATGACAGTGTATGGCCCCTCCCAGGAGCTCTGCAGCTTCGGTGAGAGACCTTTCCGCCAGCAGGGGTTGTAAAGCCACACCTTGTCGCCAACTGCAAACTCAGCCGCGCGACTTCCCCGGTCATAGCGGTGCCTCATGGCCTCGCCTGCCAGCTTAAGTCGTCCTCGCACCTGATGATGAGCCTCCACTAGCCGCTCCTGCAGTGCTATGGCGTAGTCCGTGGCCACAGTAGGCAGTTCTTCATCTGGAGGGCGTCCTGTTGTCAAGTCCACCGGCAGGCGAAGCTCCCGGCCCATCATAAGCCGGGCCGGCGTGTAGGTGGTGGCCTCGTGCGCGGCAGACCTGTATGCCATGAGCAGAGCGGGAAGCTTCCGGTCCCACTCTGTCTGTCCCTCTGTACAGTATTTGGCCAGTTCCTGAGCCAGTGTCCTGTTGAAGCGCTCCACCATCCCGTCAGACTGCGGCCTCAGTGGTGTTGTCCTCGTCTTCCGCAGGCCCATTAGCTGGCAACACTCGCCGAATACCTCCGACTCAAACTCGCGGCCTTGATCGGAATGCAGCTCGCCAGGCACACCAAACCTGGTGAAGAACTGCTCCACCAGTACCTCTGCTACAGTCACTGCTTCATGGTTCGGCAGTGCGTACGCCTCGGGCCATTTCGTGAAGTAGTCCATGGCAACACAGATGTAACGATTGCCAGCTGCAGTCGCGGGTAGCGGCCCCACGATGTCTACTGCTACTCGCTCCATCGGGGCTCCCACCTGATACAGCTGTAGCGGCGCTCTACCCTTCCGTGCTGGTCCCTTCTTGGCGTTACAGGTGTCGCACACTCGGCACCATTCTTGTACATCCTTGCGCATCCCCAGCCAGTAGAACCGCTGTCGTAGACGACTGAGTGTCTTCTTCACTCCTAGATGCCCACTGGCGACGCCCTCATGCATCTCCCGCATCAGGCTAGCTCTCATATCACGAGGAATGACTGTCTGCCAGTACATCATCCCTCCGTCAGGTGTCAGCCACTTCTTCACCAGTACTCCTCTACTCAATTTCAGCGTGTCCCACTGCCTCCAGTAGAATCTCGTAGCTGGGCTCAGGGCTGCCACTTCTTGCTCGCCAGGGCGACCTTGACCTTCCTCCAGCCACTTTACTACTGGGTGGAGATCCGGGTCCTTCCTCTGCGCCTCCTGCAGAAGCGTGTCTCCGTCACCCTCCGCGCCATGGACTCGTGTCAGCCTGCAGACTTCTTCTGGCTCCTTCCTGCTGCAATGGTGACACTCAGGCTCACATGGACGTCTGCTGAGGCTGTCAGCGTTCTTGTGGACTCTCCCAGGGCGATGCTCGACGCAGTAATCGTACTGCTCCAGCCTGCCGATCCACCTCGCCAACTGCCCCTCAGGATTCTTCATCGTCTTCAACCACCGCAGGGCTGCGTGGTCCGTCCTCACAGTAAACTTTGCCCCATACAGGTACGGGTGAAAGTTTTCTAGACTCTTCACCACCGCCAGAAGTTCCTTCCGCGTGACACAGTAATTTCTCTCCGCGTGACTGAACTTGTTACTGTAGTACGCCACCACATGCTCGCGTCCGTCCTTCAGCTGCGACAGCACCGCTCCCACGCCCTCAGCACTAGCGTCACAATCCACGACGTACGGGCAAGCGGGGTCCGGGTATGGCAGCACAGGAGCGTTCACCAGCGCCTCCTTCAGCCGCTCAAAGGCTGTCTGACACCCAGCATCCCAGCAAAATCGGGCCCCTTTTCTTGTCAGGTGGTGCAGGGGCGCCGCTATGCTGGCGAAGTCCTTCACGAACCTACGATAGTACGTGCACAGGCCCACGAAGCTCCTCACTTCGCCCACATTGGTCGGGACAGGCCACTCTGCCACAGCTCGCACCTTCAGTGGATCGGTGCGCACCCGTCCTCGCTGACGACATGCCCGAGGAAGGCACCTCCTGCTGGAACAACAGACACTTCTTCGGGCTAAGCTTCAGATTAGCTCTCCTCAACCGCAGAAGGACGTCCTCCAGCCTCTGCAGCTCCTCCTCGAAGGTGCGTCCGAAAACAACCACATCGTCCAGGTAGACGAGGGCAGTCTTCCACTGCAGGCCCTCCAGTACCCGCTCCATCAGCCTTTCAAAGGTCGCTGGTGCATTGCATAATCCGAAGGGCATGACGCGGAACTGCCATAGTCCCTGCCCAAAGGAGAATGCTGTCTTCTCTTTATCCTCGTCCGCCACCTCCACCTGATGATAGCCAGACTTCAGATCCAGAGTGGAGAACCAGCGGGCACCTGTCAGTGCATCCAGCGTGTCGTCGATCCTGGGTAGTGGATAGGAATCCTTCACCGTGACGTCGTTCAGGGCTCTGTAGTCTACACAGAGACGCGTCGATCCATCTTTCTTCTTCACCAAAACTACTGCAGAAGACCACGGGCTGTTCGATTTCTCGATCACACCTTGCGCCTGTAAGTCTCTCACCGCTTTCTCCATCTCCTGACGTCGAGCGGGAGGTATTCTTCGTGGTGCGTGCTTGATTGGGTGGCTGCCACTGGTATCGATGCGATGTTGAACCAGATTCGTGCAGCCCAGGTCCGTGTCTCCTTCGAGAAGACATCAGCGTACACGCACAGCATCCTCCGCAACTGTACTGCTTGCTCAGTGCTCAGACGCTCCATACTCTTCTGCAGCATCTCCCGTAGGTGCTCCGGCACACGTCTTCCGTCACCGTCCCTTTCAGCAGGCTGTATCGCGCTCCTCGCTGTCCGCCCGCTGGTGGCGGCCGGGTGCGCCGCGCTCCTCACCGCCCGCCCGCTGGTGGCGACCGGTGTTGCCACGCTCCCCGCTGCCCGCCCGGCTGGCAGCCGCTGCACCTCACCTGCTGTCTCCACTTGTCCACCGCGCCCGCTCACCTCCCGGCGCCGTTGTTGCTCGCCCCTTGTCCTGCTCCCTGAGGCCAGGCCAGCAGACCGGGCGCTTGCTACCTGAGGGCAGGCGTCCTCGGGGAGTAAGGGCACTTCCGTATCATGTACCCTCAGCGTTCCTTTCCCGAAGTCGATACAAGCCCGGCCCTTCGTCAGGTAGTCGATACCCAGGAGGCAGGGTTCCTCCAGGTCAGCCACGTACACAGGTAGCTGCATCTCCTCGCCTCCCACCTCTATCCGCGCCTCCACTGGTCCCCGCATCGCGCTGCAGTGCCCCGTCACTCCACACATCTTCTGTGGGGCAAGAGGGAGGTTCCTTGCTGCGATGACGCCCTTCCTGACGAGCGTCCTGTCCGCCCCAGTATCCACGGTAAGGCAACACGGTCGTCCATCGATCACGCCTTCAACCTGGGAGGTGAGGGCGGCAGCAGCTGCAGCGGCGACAGAGCGGCGGCCAGTTAGCGGGAGTGGGGCCTGTGTGATGACGGCTGGTGTGCGGCCCCACTCCCCAGCCAGGCGGTGTTTCCCACCTGCGTCTTCTGGGGGCAGGACCGAGAGTGGTGGCCCAGTTGGCCACAACCCCAGCAGCAGAGCTGGTACACATACTGCCTCACCTGCTCAACGGAATGAGACCGAGCGGGGCTAGGGACCGGCGACAATCTTGCTTCTTATGGCCCGTCTCCTTACAGTTCCAACATGCCCCTCTAAACGGCCTTGCTCTGTTTCTCCTGGGCCCATCCTTCGCCCGGCTCCGTCAGTAGCGTTGGTTTCTTTCGGAGTCTGTCCTGGACCTCCCGGCGCTAGTCTTAATGAAGGACTCGAACTCCAGTGCCTGGGCAAGGGCCTCTTGCAGATTTGCAACATGCGCCTGCTGTGATTGCGCGTCCTCCAGTGCATCAATTAACTGATCACATCAGCATCAGCTGCGTTTCTTCTGATGCTTCTGATGCCTTCGCATGGTGTTTTCACGGGAGTTTATGGGCTAAAGGGGATACTCCTCCATCAGATGCTCCAAATCTTGTGCCAGCTGTTGTAACGTTTCTCCGCGTCCTCGGACTCGGGCCCGGAACCTCGCCCGATACACCTCTGCCCGGTACTGGTGTCAGTAACGCCTCTCCAAGACGCCCACTACATCCGTGAAGGACTCCTGTTGTGCGGGTGTTAAGACTTAACACCTCCACAGCTGGCCCCTTCAAACTTGTCACAAGATTCAGGGCGCGCTCCTCTTGACTCCAGCCTTGCACTCGAGCCACAACTTCGAATTGGGCCAGGTAAGCCTCCAGCGACACCCTTCCGTCGAACTCCTGTGGTTTAGGCTGCCTGGGGGCGCAGAGGGGCCTGCCGCTGGCTGGGAGGAAGCTCGAGGCGGGGAGGCGGCAGGGGGAGAGCAAGCTTTCCTTGGTGAGGCAAGGAGGCAGTCTTGGGTGGGGCGGCTGCGGGCAGGGCGGGGAGACAGTCCGAGGGGGGTTTTCCGTCTTGTCGTCCTCAGACTCCTCGTCGGTCTCACCCCGCCAGCCGGGCGCTAGCCCGGAGCCGACAGGATAAGCGCTGTGCGACTGAGCACTCATTCTTCTCACTGGGCCTGCCGTCGCTCGCGTGGCATCCACCATCGCCCCCAACTCCTCCTCCATCTCCTTCTTCAGCGTCGCACACTGGAGTTCGTTTTCGTGCCTGACGGTAATCAATCCCTGCCCAGCGGTAGTCACTTATTGCTGGATTACCACCAACATACACATGAGTTCAGCCATTGAGGGCGGCTCCCCGCCCACAACTTACTTCTTCACGATCAGCTCGCCATCAGCCATTGTACCTTCGTCAGGTAGTACCTTGCCTTCCACCACAACACACAAAACGCTCTTAGGATCCCACTCCTGACACCAAGTGCTGCGACCCTCCTTCAGCTTCTCCAGGGAGGGGGCGAGGGATGCCTCACAATCTTCTTGGGATTCTTGTTAGTTCATCAGGCACTTCACTGTCTCTCTGTCTCTCGTTCACTCTCTGACTGGTAACGCTATCTACCTTAACCGCTAATTACGAATATACCCCTAATAATGCTGGCTACAAGTAATTCACACATGCATGCATTTATTTACACGGTACCGTATGACAATTATCCCAGGGCTGGCCAGTCCCCTCACCCATACACACACACACACACACACTTATCTCCCCGTGACCTCCGAGGTCACATCTCCTCCATCATGGAAGCCTAGCTCAGCGTCCCTTCCATTAAGGTCTGACAGTTTCATAAACACGAGCAACCAACACCTCGCTCACCCTCTAGCTAAAGTCTGCACATATGTACTCTCTTATGACGCTGCTCCACACTCACACGTACATATCTGGGAGGCTGCTGCAATACACCTTCGCAACAATATTAATATGGTAGATTAAAGAAAGAAAAGACTTTTATGCCATAGGGTGGTTTGGAAATAAAGTCTAAATTTTAATATAGTAATCACTCGCGTATCCAGATTCTAGCAGCCAAGGCCCTGGCGGATACGCAGAATTTCCTCTCCCAACCCCTTATAAATTGAGAAAAAAACATGTACATAACCCAAATGGGTAAGAAAACAATGAATGAAAGCACATTAAATGATTGTGTATACAATAATGACTTCCTGGAGAATGATCGAATGATAACATATTAGATACCTGCTTCTCTAGAAAATGTGAGGGTTGGGAAGGTGCCATCAGCAGCGTCATGGCAATCTGCTGTTTCACAACTGAACTAGACACTATATGAGTCATTGTTAGTGTGTTGAAGTGAGATAATGATAGTGATGTATTTATTGTTTGTCTGGTGCAGCTTTCTACCTTTGTCTCAACATAATTTTTTGTAACAGTGTTATTGTGAGAGCTGTCATGTAAAGTTGTGATGATGAAAGCAGCAAGAAAAAAAAAGTGTTTGAAAAGATCATAACAGTCTTATGATACAGATAGATGGTGGAGAAGCCTGGCAGTGAGGCATGGGGTGAAGCGAGCATCTTGGAGGAGGAGATGACATGCATGACGGAGGGGAATGGGGAGGCCAGAATTGAAAGTCCAGCAGTATCATGGCAGTGAGAGACAGATGGGGGAGGAGGAAAAAAAAAAGGAGGAGTTGGAGGAGTCATACCAACCTCTGGCAGAAACATGGAAACCCTGTAAACAGGTGCTGTCAGGTACCAGACCCCACCCTGACCTTTAATTTAGGATGGTACTACTATATCTGCGATGCTATCTAGTCAACAAGTGGAGTGGTAGGATGCTGTGAGTGTGAGTCTGTGAGATGCTGTGCTGCCGTAACTGTCGTACGCGATGTGGGGCGCTGCCACAACTATCTTACGCACACTGCGCTGCCAAACGTACAATACAGCAAACTCATAATAGGCATCTTCTGATCTGCTGGACGTGGTCGTAAGTACGGGTGGTCGTATCTCGCGTACGTCGTAAATCGAATAGTGATTGTATAGTGTTTATGAGAGTAGGGGCGCAATGACTTGGTTGTGGTGGGGAGCACTGGGGTGCATCAACTTCCCCACGAGTAGATGTGCCCCAACTTATGGAGCAAATGGACTTGGGGCGCATCTTCACTGGGGCAGATGGACCTGCTCCCCGCTTGGAGACCCCACAGACCCCAAAGCACGCATGGTTCCACTGCACCACAGCAGCCTCCACATGGGCTTTTAAAAATGTTTCAGTAATTCTATTGACATGTTAACAAGTTTTCTGTATTATCACCAGTAAAAATACTCTTTAGAACTCAGCTAATGGTTTCTGTGGTCTTTGAAAATGGTGGTAACGAGAGAGGGAAGCATTTCTGAATAGGACGCACGCACACACTCACCAGTCTCAGAAAACTTGCCGTCAGTATCCAGTACCTCGTAGTTCCTAAACCAGATCTTGTTGTCCAGGATGGAGAAGCAGAATACATGGTTGTGGAATAGCTGACTCTTGGGCAGCAGGTTGGGTGTGCTGAATGTCTGCACCAGGGGTTCTTCAAGAGGGCCCAGTGCAGGTGACTGTCAAAGGCTGGGTCGAAGCTGAGCAGTGGCCGGGAAGCCTTCAAGCAGTTACCAGTCATCTTTGGTTCCTTCATTGTGTGCACTGGGAAAACAAATTCAATACTCTTATTCAGTTTGTCAGTTTAATACATTATTTCTGAGACATGTAATCATTCTCAGCACAAAATTCAATGTCTGAAATCTTGATAACATCCACAAGAGGAAAGGTTTACAAGGCTAGACTTTTGAAACACTCTTCCTTGCCTTTAGTTCCTCTGCTATGTGTTGGAAAAAAAATTCAATACTTTTATACAGTTTGTCATTCAAATACATTTTTTCTGAGATGTGTAACAATTCTCGGCACAAAAATCAATGTCTGAAATCTTGATAATCATGCACAAGAATAGGTTTACAAGGTTAGGCTTTTGAAACATTCTAGTCTTCAGTTCCTTCACTGTGTGTGCTGGGAAAATAAATTCAATACTCCTATTTTTTTTTTTTTTTATGTAAGAAGGGAAAACTGACCAAGGGCAACATAAAACAAGAGAGAGAGAGAGAGAGAGAGAGAGAGAGAGAGAGAGAGAGAGAGAGAGAGAGAGAGAGAGAGAGAGAGAGAGAGAGAGAGAGACAGACAGACAGACAGACAGACAGACAGACAGACAGAGAGAGAGAGAGAGAGAGAGAGAGAGAGAGAGAGAGAGAGAGAGAGAGAGAGAGAGAGAGAGAGAGAGAGAGACAGACAGACAGACAGACAGACAGACAGACAGACAGACAGACAGACAGACAGACAGACAGAGAGAGAGAGAGAGAGGCCACTTAGTTGCCAGTCCCCTTGAATGTCCAAGAGAGTTAATTTGTTATTTTCATATTTTTACTGCAACAAGTAACAATTTGATCTTGACAATAAAATAAATATTTGAAATCTTTATAAGCATCCATTGGAGGAAAGATTTAGGTTAGACTTTGAAACATCCAGAAGTTTTATTTATACCATAGATTTAAAGTAGCTATGTATTCAAAAGCAGTTAATCTCCATTTATGAACCTCAGATAAAAACTGATAAAGTCCTATTCATTTCAAGCAAAAAAAACTGAAGCTGCAGTATTAAGTGGGCAAATAAGTTATCAGACCTCAGCCAGCCTTCCTTAATCCCTTCAATACCACATGTGGTTACTATTTGGTAATTTTATACAGCTTCAGAAACTTGTGGGGATTAGAATAGTAAAGACTGGCCATTGATCTTTTGACCTCTTCCTTACTGTCAAATAAAATTGTCTAATCATACCCAAAAATCAAGGAAGAAATGTGTCTTCATAATGAAGAGGTTAAAGAGAAAAATGTTAAAAGGTACATTTCTGCCATATACAATTAGATCTTACCATTGAGTACGTATGTGGAATTTGATAGACGGGCCACCCTTCACATTGGCAACCCATATGTACAAGTCCTTGCAGTTCTTAAAGTAAATGCACTTGTTACAGTTCTTCATGTCTGCAATCTGAAAGGCAATACAGATTGAATAAAAAGAGCCACTATGAGAAAAAAATATGACAAACTAGAGATATCACTAACACATAAGGAACACATAAGGAAAGGTCTATGGAGATCAAAAGATTATTGGCCAGTGTTTACTATTCTAATTCCAACATATGGATCTGAAGCTGTGTAAAATTGCCAAATAGTAAGCAGGTAAATATGAAAACATGTCATTCTACTGAAGAGATTTACTCCTTTAGAACTTGGATGCACTTTTACCTTGACCTTTGGGTATGATTAGATGAATTTACTTACATTAGGAAGAGTCCATGAAGGTAAAAAAAATTAATGGTTAGAAGTCTTTACTATTTTCATCCCAAAATATGTTTCTGAAGGTGTAAAAAAATTGCCAAATAGTAAGCAGGTGAATATGAAAATGTGTCCTGCTACTGAAGAGATTAATGGTGTGACAATCTTGAGAACCAGTAGTAAAACAAGAATACCAAAACACACTGTTCATCCATTGCCTCTGCAAAGACATTTATTGACTTACTTATATTAATAAGTTACCTCATTTATTGCCTAACAAAATCAGAATAACCAGCCAGGTGACAAACTCATTTCCTGGCTCCCATTTTGCTGCTCTTCCACTAAGCTGACGGGATGTGGGAATGAAAATACGATATCCAACTAACCTAACCTAACCTAGCTACCATAATCTACTAGTTTCGTATAATAATTCTAGATGGTTTGGCCACCATTAAGTTGATGTTCTTACTATTTATAACAATTCCAATAAGTACACTAGCTGCCACAAATGAATAGTAATGCTACAATAAGTTCGGGAGTATGTTGTCTCGAGTTTTTTCTAAGTCCAGCGAGCTGCGGCGGGCTCCGGAGCTCTATCGCACTCGGAAATGAGCAGAACAGACTTGCATTTGTTCATAGCTGGGGTTTGTGGGTTAGGTTAGGTTACATTAGCTTAGAGATAGGGGATATTGTATTAAACTATAAATCTACCGCATAATCTAACCACATAATTGGCCAGATGGTTTATGAGGAGGACTATCAGTGGTGCGTGTTGCCTCAACCAGGTTTGGATAGCTAGGTTAGTTTTGGTTATCATATTCTCATTGCCACATTCTGTCAGCTGAGTGAGAGCTGGGAAATGAGGACTGCAGGAGGGATAGTGCCAAATCTGAGTATGCCTAATCGGTAAATTTTTACAATAACATGAACAGCTCACTAACAGATGAGAAGGGTAACGAAAGCCAACTTGCTCTTCATGCTAAAGTACAATAATACCACCTAATCTTGATACGTAGCCTCTCCCAGCCTACCCATCACCTCATTTTATTTTTATTACTTACTATTTAACTAATTGGATTGATGAGGTCGCGCATCAGTAGAGTGAGGCTCCACGGCACTTGTGTCTGTCTGCCATGCGTCACGCCGCCCATGGCCAGACAATGATATAACATCCACTCACTCGCCCTTACCTTCTTCTTTACGGGCTCGTCTGATTCCCTGACTAGCGGAGGGACCACGAGGGGCAGTGGGTTTAACTCCGCGGCTTGCATCGCCTCTGCCCGTTCCCTCTTCCTCTTGCCCATGCTTGTGTGTTAAATTATGGCGGCAACCACCGTCCCGCGCCGCTGAGTCACGGTAAATTGGCCGGGCTGACTACGGCAGGGTTGTCAGACACTACACATGAAAAAAGGACAGACTTGCTTTAAAAAATGGACATTTACCTCCAAAAAAGGACAGCACACCAAAAAGTGTGTGTATTACATATATATATATATATATATATATATATATATATATATATATATATATATATATATGTGTGTGTGTGTGTGTGTGTAATTCACTGTTTGATCTGCTGCAGTCTCTGACGAGAAAGCCAGACGTTACCATACGGAACGAGCTCAGAGCTCATTGTTTCCGATCTTCGGATAGGCCTGAAACCAGGCACACACCACACACCGGGACAACAAGGTCACAACTCCTCGATTTACATCCCATACCTACTCACTGCTAGGTGAACAGGGGCTACACGTCAAAGGAGACACACCCAAATATCTCCACCCGGACGGGAAATCGAACCCCGGTCCTCTGGCTTGTGAAGCCAGCGCTCTAACCACTGAGCTACCGGGCGTGTGTGTGTGTGTTTAAGGTATGTGTTTAAAAATGTATAACAGCAGAGAGAGAGAGAGAGAGAGAGAGAGAGAGAGAGAGAGAGAGAACCTGCAGGGTTATATGAAATTTAGCAACATTTAGGCTAGGCTGGGAGGCTGGGAGTGGGAGCGCTTTTTTAAGGGAGTTGCCGGTTGCTTATTAATTATAGTTACCAGTCTGCAATCCCACAGAAAAATCATAAGTTTATAATATGATCGATTTATTTTCATATAACACAAGAACAAATATGATGAAACAATAAAAAGATAGGAAGTTACAGAAACAAATTTATTGACTGCGTGTTTGAAGGTTTGACCGGATCCGTGGTTCACAATGAAAAAATAAATAAATAAATAAATTTTGCTGAAAAAAGGACAGATTTTGAGAGAGAGAGAGAGAGAGAGAGAGAGAGAGAGAGAGAGAGAGAGAGAGAGAGAGAGAGAGATTAGGAAAGGTCTAATGGCGTTCAGAATTTTAATGGCCAAAGTTTTCACTATTTTAATCCTCCACATGAGTTTCTGAAGCTGTATAAAGTCGTCAAATAGTTAGGCACAATGGATATGGAAACGCGTCATGGTACACAAGGGATTGAGACAGTTTGGGATATTACATTACCTTCACTTGGCACTTGGAGCGAGGGAGGAAAGGCAAGGCAAGAACGCAACACGTCAGCCAGCCAGCCAGGGAGACACGGAGACCCCAGTGAACTATGAGTGAGGTAGAGACGAGACGGGAGAGCTAAACTAGTGGAGTGGGTAGTGAGGCGACCACTGTAGCTTGGTTCACCTGGGGAGCATTGCCCAGGTAACCAACACACACACACACACACACACACACACACACACACACACACACACACACACAAACAAATAAACAAACAAACAAACAAACACACACACACACACACGTACTTACTAACTGGAAGCTTTACCAAATCTCTCCACTCATTATTCCGACTTACTAATCTGTCTGTTGTGAAGAGCTAAGAGGAATGTTGATTATGAGAGAGAGAGAGAGAGAGAGAGAGAGAGAGAGAGAGAGAGAGAGAGAGAGAGAGAGAGAGAGAGAGAGAGAGAGAGATTCACGTGCAGCGATACAAGTGGAAATATGTAACAGGTGAAAATAATTTGATGTGTAGGCATTGTTTGCAGTAAGATCTCAAGCACACACAGTGACTTGCATACACTTATTCATTGGGGTTAACTAGTATCAAAGCTATTTAGGGTGTGCGTTGCCTTAACCCCTTCAGGACGCGTTTCCCTATGCATTCTGCTAGTTGGTGATTTTATACAGCTTCAGAAACTTATGTGGGGATTAAAATAGGAAGACTCCAGCCATTAATCTTCTGACCTCCATAGACCCTTCCTAATGTCAATAAAATCGCCTAATCAAACCCAAAAATCAAGGTAAAAGAATTGCGAGGAACCTTGATTTGTTCTCGCCAGCCACTCCACGAACGACGATGGAAAGTGGAAACATGTCGGGTGAAAACAAGGCGCTGTGTTGTTACTGTTGTCGTCCATAAACTCTCAATCTATCTCTGTGGGCACTGTTGTCATTAAGATCTCCAGCACTGAATTACCGCCATGCACTCAGTTATGGGCGTCTCAGTGAGTCGAGTCTAATCCCTTAAGTGGCATTTTTACGATAGTTTGTGTGTGATTAGATGATTTTGCTTACAATAAGAAGGGTCTACGGTGTCAGAGATTAATGGCCAGTTTTCACTATTTTAATCCCCACATAAGTTTGTGAAGCTGTATAGAATCATTGAGTAATAGCCAGAATAAATATGAAAACACGTCATGTTACTGCAAGGGTTAACACGGCGGGGCGAGGCGAGGCGATATAGGCACCTTGCTTTGCTCCGGGCTATGTGTTTCCTACATATCATAGCTTCCCCTTTGCTCAATAAGCGCTAAGAATAGGACACATTTCGCTATACGCTATTACTTGCAGTTTGTGTTGACAGACTAGGATAATAAAGAGGGACGCCAGAGAAGAAACGTATACAGAACGGTGAAATAACGACACACACACACACACACACACACACACACACACACACACACACACAGTCTGAGTCCTATCCGAAGATCTGTCTATGTGCTCTGAGCTTGTTCCGTAATGGGGAAGGCTGGCTGGGTGACTACCGGGCGACCATAGTGAATCACACACACACACACGCTAAGTACCATGAAAGAAAAGGACACACACACACACACACACACACACACACACACACACACACACACACACACACACACACACACAGCCACCTCCCCCTCCAACACCCTCCAGCTGGGAGCTGGGTGTCAGTGGTTCCAGCTGGTGGGCTCCCCCATAACGAAAGATAAGGCAACACACACACACACACACACACACACACACACACACACACACACACACACACACACACACACACACAGTTTCAGTCCTATCCGAAGATCGCTCTATGAGCTCTGAGATTGCTCCGTAATGGGAAAGATTGGCTGGGTGACTACCGGACGACCATAGTGAATTACACACACACGCTAAGTACCATGAAAGAAAATGACACATACACACACACACACACACACACAGCCACCTTCCCTTCCAACACCCTCCAGCTAGGAGCTGGGTGTCAGTGGTTCTAGCTGGTGGGCTCCCTCATAACGAAAGATAAGGCAAAACACACACACACACACACACACACACACACAGTCTCAGTCCTATCCGAAGACCGCTCTCTGAGCTCTGAGCTTGCTCCGTAATGGGGAAGGCGACCATAGTGAATTACACACACACACACACACCCACGCTAAGTACCATGAAAGAATATGACACACACACACACACACACACACACTGAGCACACCAAACACATTCTCCGGCCGGGTGGAGATATTTGGGTGTGTCTCCTTTCACGTGTAGCCCCTGTTCACCTAGCAGTATGTACAAACACAGGACACCTTGACACACACACCTGGTCTCAGGCCTATCCGAAGATCGCTCTATGAACTCTGAACTCGTTCTGTAGGGTAACGTCTGGCTGTCTCGTCAGAGACTGCACAGATCACACACACAACACACACACACACACACACACACACACACACACAGAGCCACCTTCCCCTCAGTTGTTCCAGCTGGTGGGCTCCCTCATAACGAAAGATAAGGCAACACACACACACACACACACACACACACACACACACCCACCCATACACACCAACCCACCCCCAACACCCTCTGGCCTGGAGCCAGGTATCGGCCTGGGTTCAGCCGGGGTGGGGGTCGGCCTCCTTGATGACGTCACATATATTCGTTACGCAAATCATTTTGAAAATGAGGATTCCCAAAAGGCAGCTGGACACGAATGTTATAAAATTCTGACTCGTTATCAATCGAAACTAACTTCTAAAATACAAAAACATTGCCGAGAAAAGGAATAATAAAATAGCTCAAAAATATACTAAATAAAGTATTAGAACTTCGACTTGCTTAAACACAATTTCAAAGCCCACCAATTTCATTCAACTGAATCGATAACGTTTTTCAAAAATTATGACTATCATTTCGATATATCAAAACCTGGCAACTCGCCCTATTAGAAAAAATAATATTTAAAAATGACGTTGTTTACAATATTAACAGGACTACATATCATTCTTAAAGTCCACATCTTTAACTTCTCAGGAGCCTTGCACACTTTTCTCATGATAAACCATCTTTTGAAAACACAAACACTTCGCTACAACCTCAAATAAAAAATCACAGATAGCGGAGGTAAAATTTTAGCGTATTTTGGCCCTCCCATTCAAGTCATAAACACCTCTACATCACCGTACTTCACTCAACTCAAGCATGGAAGACACGTAAAACACTGCGAACTATCATTAGAAACCCTTAAAAGGCACTTGTGACTCGAAATAAATGAACTGAGACAAATATAAATAATAGTGGAAGTCGAGCATCTGGGACCGGCATTTTGGGCGGGAGCTGGTGATGACGTCACAGCCTGGGGCTCGTGACGTCATGGGTAGGCCCGCTTCTTCTCACTGAGCCTCCATAGCACACAAATCAGGTAATTGCGGATATATCTCAACAACTGACATGAAAGATTAGGCCTATGGGTCCACTTTGTGACCTGTCTGGCCTGTAATGAGTGAGAGATGAGGCAGATAATGGCCGTGAGAGAGGCGGCGGGTCAGGGGATCGGTTTGTTTACGTTTTCAAGATTTGAATTATTTGGTTTTATAAGTATGTGCAGGTGTTAGTTCACTGATATGTTGTCCTGGAGATTACCAACGTTAGGTTATGACATGGCACCACCGTGAAATGATGAGTTACACCAATATATTACTTACGTTAGCCAAAGACTGCTCGGCGGCGGCTGTCCGTGTCACTAGCAAGCACCCACACTCCACTGTCCACTTTGTGTCCTCAACCATGTTTAAATAGTTAACCTCTGATTACTGAGATGCTACACACACAATATTCTCTTCGCTACTATACATATCACTATTATCGGTATCTTCATCTCCACCAATCACTGTCCCTCACGGCCAGCGCCTTGTCCTGCCAAGAGCAGCGCGGCTCACGGTAAACTGGCTGGCCACCGGGCTGACTATGGCAGGGTTGCCAGACACTACACATGAAAAAAAGGACAAACCGGCTTTAAGAAAAAAAAAAAAGGACAATTGCTTCCAAAAAAGGACATCACAACAAAAAGTGTGTGAAATATATAAATATATATATATATATATATATATATATATATATATATATATATATATATATATATATATATATGTGTGTGTGTGTGTGTGTGTGTGTGTGTGTTTAAAGGTCTATGTGTTTAAAACACATATGGTATGTGTTTAAAAGTCTATAACAGCAGAGAGAGAGAGAGAAATTTTCATGTATCTTCTTCATCTGGCATACTTCACTTTCCCCTCAGTGATCACCTTCCTATTTTTATCAACATACCAATTCTGACTCAATCTCCTAGTGACATAATCAAGATAACTTTCAGATTACACAATGCTGCCAATAGAATAAAATTCACAGAGAAACTTTCACAAACAGACTGGAACATGTATCTCACTGCAAATGATATAGATTCCAACTGTAACCTTTTCCTTGACAAACTATACAACCTGTATTACTCTAGTTTTCCCAAATTAACAAAAACAATAACCTCCAAAAGACTGCAGAAGCCCTGGATTACTCAGAGTATTATTAACTGTACTAAACACAAATTCTACCTATACAAACAATACAAGCTAGGTAACATTCCCTGAATACTATAAAGAATATAGAAACTATTTAAATGCTTTAATAAAAGGAGTTAAATCAAATTATTACCAACAACAGTTCACCAATTTCAGAAACAATACCAAAAGGTTTGGGAAATAATTAAAGACATAGAAAACACTAAGGAAACAAAATACATCCCTGACAACAGTATGCCACAACGATACACAATACACCAACCCACAGGACATAGCAAATGCCTTCAACACCTACTTTTCTCAGATTGCTCCAGAGCTTAGTAACAAACTGCCTAGAGCCCAAGATTCACACCTAACTTACCTACAAGGCAACTTTCCACACTCCATGTGTATCCCTCTTGTTACAGTTAATGACATAATGAAAGCTATATCAACCCTCAAAAATAAAAAATGTAATGTAGATGAGATACCTGTCAAAATCATCAAGGAAAATAAAGAATTACTCTGTGAACCACTTTCTAAATTATTTAATGCTTCAATTAATAAGGGAGTTTTTCCAAGACACTTTAAAGTAGCAAAAATAATCCCTATACACAAATCTGGAAGCAAAACAAATATTTCTAACTACCGCCCAATATCCATTCTTTCTGTTTTCTAAAAATTTGAACAACTAATGAAAGAAACACTCTTAGACTACCTTAATAAAAACAAAATCATTAGTAATAGCCAGTTTGGTTTTCGTCCGGGGCTAAACACCTTTGATGCCATTAATAAATTTACCTCTGACCTATACTCTGCCCTAGATGACCATAAATCTATCATCTCTATTTTCATTGACTTTAGCAAAGCATTTGACACAGTCCAGCACAACATCCTTCTAGATAAATTACACCACTATGGCATTAGAGGATGTGTTCACAAATGGTTCGAGTCGTATTTGTCAAACAGATCTCACTATACTTCATTTAACAAAGCCACCTCCAGCATCAAATCCATACACCTGGGCGTACCGCAAGGAAGTATTCTGGGGCCTATACTATTCCTACTATATATTAATGACATGAGCAGTTTTCTACTACCCTTAACACTATACAATTTGCTGATGACTCTACTTTATACATGCAAGGTGACAATCCCACTGATCTCATTCATAAAGCTAACTTAGAACTTGTAAAATTTTCTGAATGGTGCCTAGCAAATTGTCTCACTGTTAATACATCAAAACTTACTTCATGTTGTTTACAAACACTATAATGAAATACCAACCATTACCCAGACTTACTGTATTAAATGAGGACATATTACAATGTACAAAATAAAGTTTCTTGGTATTACGTTGACAAATATCTTACTTTTAAGTACCACATATCTAATTTATGCATTAAACTTTCCGTTCCATTGCACTTCTTGTAAGAGCCAAAACCTGGTTCCTAGTGAAATCTTAAAAGTCATGTATTATGCCCATGTATACCCATTTCTGACTTATTGTAATCCTATTTGGTCAACCACTTATCCTTGTCATCTCTATAATTTGAATATTCTCCATGAAAATAATAAGAATAATAACCAACAGTGAATTCCAGCACACACACCTCCACTATTTAAATCAATTGCAACTCTCTGACTTGTCCAAACTCTTTATTGCCACTCATGTTCAAACACTTAAAAATAACCACACGCCTGCAACGCTATCGCATCGCTATTCTAGAAACAACCACAAAATGTTCCTCGACACAATTTAACCACTTTTAGACAATCATTGATGTACAAAGGTACAATTTGAATACACTAACAATGTGTTAAAGAATGTAACAGTGTATCAACTTTCAAAAATAAACTGAAACAAATGTTCTTATCTATGTACTGACAACAATTCATAATTTTGCTATATGAAATCCATCACAAATTCTCAATACTGATATCCTTGTTTTGCTGTCTAGTGTCACATTTTATTACTATTGTTTTATTATTATTATTTTATTATAAATAGTATTATTATTATGTATATGTTATTAGAACTATTACTAT
>NC_059267.1:7016780-7044280 GCF_017591435.1 Portunus trituberculatus
ATATATATATATATATATATATATATATATATATATATATATATATATATATATATATATATATATATATATATATATATATATATATATATATATATATATATATATATATATATATATATATATATATATATATATATATATATATATATATATATATATATATATATATATATATATATATATATATATATATATATATATATATATATATATATATATATATATATATATATATATATATATATATATATATATATATATATATATATATATATATATATATATATATATATATATATATATATATATATATATATATATATATACGTGTGTGTGTGTGTTTCACTGTTTTATCTGCTGCAGTCTCTGACGAGACAGCCAGACGTTACCCTACGGAACGAGCTCAGAGCTCATTATTTCCGATCTTCGGATAGGCCTGAGACCAGGCACACACCACACACCGGGACAACAAGGTCACAACTCTTCGATTTACATCCCATACCTACTCACTGCTAGGTGAACAGGGCTACACGTGAAAGGAGACACACCCAAATATCTCCACCCGGCCGGGGAATCGAACCCCGGTCCTCTGGCTTGTGAAGCCAGCGCTCTAACCACTGAGCTACCGGACCGTGTGTGTGTGTGTGTGTGTGTGTGTGTGTCATGTGTTTAAAACACATACTGGTATGTGTTTAAAAGTCTCATCTGTATTGTGAAGAGCTAGAGAGAGAGAGAGAGAGAGAGAGAGAGAGAGAGAGAGAGAGAGAGAGAGAGAGAGAGAGAGAGAGAGATTAGGAAAGGTCTAAGGCGTTCAGAATTTTAATGGCCACAGTTTTCACTATTTCAATCCCCCACATGAGTTTCTGAAGCTGTATAAAGTCGTCAAATAGTTAGGCACAATGGATATGGAAACGCGTCATGGTACAGAAGGGATTAAGACAGTTTGGGATATTACATTACCTTCACTTGGCACTTGGAGCGAGGGAGGAGAGGCAAGGCAAGAACGCAACACGTCAGCCAGCCAGCCAGGGAGACACGGAGACCCCAGTAGAGACGAGACGGGAGAGCTAAACTAGTGGAGTGGGTAGTGAGGTGACCACTGTAGCAGATTCGACTTCTGGCAGCCGAAGCAGACAGACCTCGCCCGCTCCTCCTCTTGTTTTGAACTCCCTTGGCGAGTTAAGCGACTTAGTCTCTGGCATAGAGGAAGGATTTTACGGAGTTTTTCCGTGTTTTGAGCCACTTTGTGGACTCTTTTCGCTGCCACTCGCTCTGCGGGACTGGGACTTAGTCCCTGGCACAGAAGAATATTTGTTGTTTTTTACCTCATGTGGCATGGGACATGTGTGGCACCAATGCAAAGAAAGATTAAAAAAATGCCTAAACTGTAATGAAGATCACTCTACACTTGCAATGAAATGTCCAAAGAAAAGATTATCTTAAAAGAGAAAAGGAAAGAGGAAATTGAAAAACAAAAAATGAGTTTCTCTGACATCTCTAAATCTCATACCACATATTCTGGTCATGCAAGACCACCTCAATTCACTACACCTCTTATTTCTAGGGAGGAAACACTTAAAATTCAAATTTGTGTGGCACACGCTCACTATAAAAACCTTGCAAATCCCGGAATATACAGCGAAGAACTAAATAAACTACTGACAGCTAATAATTTACCTAATATAATCATACCTGACTGTCCTAACTCTTGTGCACTATTCACACCACAGGTGCCCCAGGCTCAGGCCCAGGAAGTGAGATCAGAAACTATACACAGAAGTACTAAAGCAAAACCAAATATAATTAAAGAAAGTGAAAGCGACTTAAGTGATACAGAACAAATCAGACAAATAAGAGATGATGATAACATTGAAGATAAAGATCTAGGATTAAAAATATACACAACCAAAGAAAAAGGATGGCAATATGAAAACCTTACACATGAATCACTGGTCAGAGATCTAAGGAATAATACATATAAGTTCACATATGAAAATGACAAATTTGAAGATGAACAAATATACAAACTGATTCTAAAAGATAAAATTATGTTAAAAAGTTGCTGGCGCACAATCTCAGATGTTGAATTTCGTAAAATAAGATCAGGATTACAAGAAGAAAGGTCACCAACCCAACCTAGGGATCCCAGAATTAAAAAATACTACCATCATGACAAGTTATCTAACAATAATACAACATAATACCATGAACTGGAGAACAAATAAACAATCCCTAATTGAAAACTACTTAAAAATCCAACCAGAATTAATTTTAATGAATAGCCATGGCTTAAAAGCTAATGAATCATTAAAAATACCGGGATATCATGTACATAAAATAAATCATAGTGAAGAGCTTGCTGATGGATCTGCTATAGCTGTTAAATATAACATTAAACATAAACTTTATGACGATTACGACACAGATGTATTAGCCGTAGAGATTGATACCAGTCTGGGTCCAGTAATTATCTCTACCACTTATTTACCACCTAGACGACCCTATTTGCCACTCACTGATATCCATAAACTCATAAGTAACAACATTCCAACATACATCATTGGAGATCTTAACGCAAGGCATACCCACTTTGGGAATAAAGACAATAATATAAAAGGAAAAAGTTTGGTAAACTTAATAAATAAGGGTAAAATGATGCACCTAGGTCCTTTTTCCCAACTCTTTTAGGTGCAAATTCTGCTACAACACCAGATAAAATCTTTTCTAACAAACATCATTATCTAAATTGCATGTCTGAACCCGGGGAATTAACTACATCCGACCATATACCAATTATCTTCAGATTGTCAACAAAACCATTTATCTATGACACACCACAAATATATAAAACTAGTAAAGCTAACTGGGAATTATTTCATGAAACTTTAAATAAATATATAACATTAAAAGAACTAAACGAAAGTGACATAGAACATCTTGAAGACGCAACCAATGAATGGATGGAATGTGTAAAAAAGGCAATGGACAAGGCTATCCCAAAAAGCAATCATAAATTCATCCATCAACTAAAAAGTACTCCTGAAACAAGAAACCTAGAACATCAATTTAAAACACTAAAACAAAATGCCTTAACAAATGGATGGACCAATGGTTCCTATACAGAATATATTAGAATTCGAAATGAACTAAGAGAAAGATGCAAAGAAAACTATAATAAGAATTGGGAAGAGAAAGTTGCAGACTTAATGAATCACAGTAAAAACAGTAAAGAATTTTGGAACAAATTCAAAGTATTAAAAGGTAAAAATATCATACATACCAACTATATGAAAGACTCAGACGGGAACAAATATTATACAGATAAAGAAAAATGTGATTTACTGGAAAGAACTTGGAGGGATATATTTAGAATTACTGAAGAAGAAGAAAATAAATTTGATAAAAATCATTCAGATCATATAGAAGCTTTCATAAACGTAAACCAAGAGAGTATCTAATTTTCCCACATCAAATTTAAGTAGATTAAATGAAGAAAACTATCAAACAAGAAAAATTGAAAAAGACGAAATAAAAAGTTATATAAGAAGATTTAAAAATAAGGCACCAGGAACCTCTAAAATCAATAAATCAATATTAGATAATATTCCAGATAAAGCCCTAGAACAACTTAAAAACATATTCAATGCTTGCTACTCAGCTGGGTATTTTCCAAATGCATTTAAATCAGCTATAATAAAATTCATTCCTAAAAAAGATAAGTCACCAATTCAGCCACTTAATTATAGACCAATTTCGCTACTAGAAGTCCCAGGGAAACTATATGAGAGAATACTACAAGGAAGATTAAACTCATTTCTAATAGAAAATAATATTTTACACGAAAGACAACATGGCTTCAGAACAAACAAAGGAACGCACACAGCAATAGCTACCACCTATGAAACTATTGCAAACGCACTGGCTAACAAACACCAAGTTTACGTAGTATTAAGAGATGTTGCCAAGGCATTTGATAAAGTTTGGCACGATGGATTAAAATATAAATTAATAAGACTAAAATGCCCACAATATTAGAGAAAACCTTATGCAATTTTTAAACAATAGAATAGCAACAATTGTAATTGGCAATGACCGAAGCAATGGAATAGAACTAAAAAGTGGAGTACCTCAAGGAGTGTACTCTCCCCCACAATGTATTCAATATATACCAACGATCTACCACAGGCAGGGCCAGGCTGCCTTGACACTATATTTGCAGACGATATTACTCAGGTCATAACATCACCAAGCAAATCCAAAAATATGCTTAAAATTAAAGTTGAAAGAGAAATCGAAAGAATAAATAAATATGAAAAATCATGGAAAATTCAAACAAGCGAGGAAAAATTTAAAATAATACCTATTGCCCAATATAAAACTATGAAAATTAAAGTAAATGGTAAAGATTTAGACACTTGCAAACAAGGTAAATTTCTGGGACTAAAACTGCAACGCACAGGAATGATTGGACACTGCTCAAACATTAAAAACAAAGGTAATGCAGTCTTAACCAACTTAAGAAGATTTCGCAATCTATCACCTAAAATAAAAACCACCCTTGTAAAAACACTATTAATACCAATATTAGAATATCCGCCAATTCCAGTATGTGCAATGTCACTTACACAAAAAAGAAACATGCAAGTGGTACTAAATAAAGCAATAAAGTTCATAAACTGCAATGAAGATAGTGAGGCAACCCTGGAAGAGCTTCACACAAAATATAACATTACTCCACTAAATATTTCAATTAATCAAAAAGCTAAGAAAGCCTGGGAAGCTGTGAGAGTCACTGAACCTGAACATTATAACAGGTTAATAATAAACCACGAAAGAGAACACTCATGGTTCCCCAAAACCAGCAAAGTAATACACCAAGTTATTCCTGAACCAATAATTACTAGGCAACGTTAATTTTGTTCAGTTTTTCCACAGAGACCACCAGAAAGACGACAGCGAGACAGCGATCTACAACCTGATCCTTACCCTTATCCTTCCTCTAAACTAACGCAACTAACTAACTACTAAAAGGAACAAAACTAACTTATACCCAATAACAAAATTAATACAAAAGCAATCCTAATTAACTACTAACTTGAAAGAATGTATAACTTATGAAAATTACCTAAAGTCAAGATTATTACACATGTAATCATTCCTAATATATAATCACCCAACATGACTATGTAAATACCGCAATTTCGGGTCTGCAGCACCAGCAGTCATATATAACAGGGTTTAGCTGTGTCTCTTTTGGGGAAGCCTGTCCACTAGAAGCACATGGGACAAAAGCACAAAAGAAGCACTCTCTCTCTCTCTCGCACAGTGGACAGATCACTCTTCCCCAAAAGTCCGTGTTGATAGGGAAAGCTGTGGTCCTGCTGGTGAAGATGCAGTTCCCGAATTGCGTATATGAATGAAAGATGAATGAATGAGGGACGATAGTCTGTTACTGCAAAAAAAAAAAAAAAAAAATATATATATATATATATATATATATATATATATATATATATATATATATATATATATATATATATATATATATATATATATATATATATATATATATATATATATATATATATATATATATATATATATATATATATATATATATATATATATATATATATATATATATATATATATATATATATATATATATATATATATATATATATATATATATATATATATATATATATATATATATATATATATATATATATATATATATATATATATATATATATATATATATATATATATATATAAATATATATATGTATATATATAAGCCCATATATATATATATATCTATATATATATATATTTCTTTCACCCCATTTCTTCTCTCTTCTACTTTCACCCCTTTCACTCTTTTCCTCTACTAGCTCATTCTTGTCTTCTTCACCCCACTATAAAAAAAAAAAAAAAAAACACACACACGTACTTACTATCTGGAAGCTTTACCAAATCTCTCCACTCATTACTCCGACTTACTCATCTGTCTGTTGTGAAGAGCTAAGAGGAATGTTGAATTAGGATTATGAGAGAGAGAGAGAGAGAGAGAGAGAGAGAGAGAGAGAGAGAGAGAGAGAGAGAGAGAGAGAGAGAGAGAGCTATTCCATTCACGTGCAGCGATACAAGTGGAAATATGTAATAGGTGAAAACAATTTGATGTGTAGGCATTGTTTTCAGTAAGATCTCAAGCACACACAGTGACTTGCATACACTTATTCATTGGGGTTAACTAGTATCAAAGCTATTTAGGGTGTGCGTTGCCGTAACCCCTTCAGTACCAGGACGCGTTTCCTATGCATTCTGCTATTTGGTGATTTTATACAGCTTCAGAAACTTATGTGGGGGATTAAAATAGTGAAGACTCCAGCCATTAATCTTCTGACCTCCATAGACCCTTCCTAATGTCAATAAAATCGCCTAATCAAACCCAAAAATCAAGGTAAAAGAATTGCGAGGAACCTTGATTTGTTCTCGCCAGCCACTCCACGAACGACGATGGAAAGTGGAAACATGTCGGGTGAAAACAAGGCGCTGTGTTGTTACTGTTGTCGTCCATAAACTCTCAATCTATCTCTGTGGGCACTGTTGTCATTAAGATCTCCAGCACTGAATTACCGCCATGCACTCAGTTATGGGCGTCTGAGTGAGTCGAGTCTAATCCCTTAAGTGGCATTTTTACGATAGTTTGTGTGTGATTAGATGATTTTGCTTACAATAAGAAGGGTCTACGGTGTCAGAGATTAATGGCCAGTTTTCACTATTTTAATCCCCACATAAGTTTGTGAAGCTGTATAAAATCATTGAGTAATAGCCAGAATAAATATGAAAACACGTCATGTTACTGCAGGGGTTAACACGGCGGGGCGAGGCGAGGCGATAGAGGCACCTTGCTTTGCTCCGGGCTATGTGTTTCCTACATATCATAGCTTCCCCTTGCTCAATAAGCGCTAAGAATAGGACACATTTCGCTATACGCTATTACTTGCAGTTTGTGTTGACAGACTAGGATAATAAAGAGGGACGCCAGAGATGAAACGTATACAGAACGGTGAAATAACGACACACACACACACACACACACACACACACACACAGTCACCGAAGATCTGTCTATGTCTGAGTCCTATCCGAAGATCTGTCTATGTGCTCTGAGCTTGTTCCGTAATGGGAAGGCTGGCTGGGTGACTACCGGGCGACCATAGTGAATCACACACACACACACACACACACACACACACACACACACACACAGCTAAGTACCATGAAAAGGACACACACACACACACACACACACACACACACACACACACACACACACACACACACACACACTCCCTCCAACACCCTCCAGCTGGGAGCTGGGTGTCAGTGGTTCCAGCTGGTGGGCTCCTCATAACGAAAGATAAGGCAACACACACACACACACACACACACACACACACACACACACACACACACACACACAGTCTCAGTCCTATCCGAAGATCGCTCTATGAGCTCTGAGCTTGCTCCGTAATGGGAAGGCTGGCTGGGTGACTACCGGGCGACCATAGTGAATTACACACACACACACACACACACAAGTACCATGAAAGAAAATGACACACACACACACACACACACACACAGCCACCTTCCCCTCCAACACCCTCCAGCTGGGAGCTGGGTGTCAGTGGTTCCAGCTGGTGGGCTCCCCATAACGAAAGATAAGGCAACACACACACACACACACACACACACACACACACACACACACACACACACACACACACACAGTCACACACACACACACACACACACACACACTGGGTGTCACCAGCCACACACACACACACACACCACACAGCACACACACACCTGGGTCCAGCCTATGGTGGCTCTATGAGCTCGGCCTCCTTGATGACGTCACATATATTCGTTACGCAAATCATTTTGAAAATGAGGATTCCCAAAAGGCAGCTGGACACGAATGTTATAAAATTCTGACTCGTTATCAATCGAAACTAACTTCTAAAATACAAAAACATAAGTATTAGAACTTCGACTTGCTTAAACACAATTTCAAAGCCCACCAATTTCATTCAACTGAATCGATAACGTTGTCAAAAATTATGACTATCATTTCGATATATCAAAACCTGGCAACTCGCCCTATTAGAAAAATAATATTTAAAAATGACACACACACACACACACACACACACACACACACACACACACACGCTAAGTACCATGAAAGAAAAGGACACACACACACACACACACACACACACACACACAGCCACTTTCCCCTCCAACACCCTCCAGCTGGGAGCTGGGTGTCAGTGGTTCCAGCTGGTGGGCTCCCTCATAACGAAAGATAAGGCAACACACACACACACACACACACACACACACACACACACACACACACACACACACACACACACACAGTCTCAGTCCTATCCGAAGATCGCTCTATGAGCTCTGAGCTTGCTCCGTAATGGGGAAGGCTGGCTGGGTGACTATCGGGCGACCATAGTGAATTACACACACACACACACACACACACACACACTAAGTACCATGAAAGAAAATGACACACACACACACACACACACACACACACACACACACACACACACACACACACACAGCCACTTTCCCCTCCAACACCCTCCAGCTGGGAGCTGGGTGTCAGTGGTTCCAGCTGGTGGGCTCCCTCATAACGAAAGATAAGGCACACACACACACACACACACACACACACACACACACACACACACACACACACACACACACACACACACACCCTCGGGCCTGGAGCCAGGTATCGGCCTGGGTCCAGCCGGGGGTGGGGGGTCGGCCCTCCCTTGATGACGTCACATATATTCGTTACGCAAATCATTTTGAAAATGAGGATTCCCAAAAAGGCAGCTGGACACGAATGTTATAAAAATTCTGACTCGTTATCAATCGAAACTAACTTCTAAAATACAAAAACATTGCCAAGAAAAGGAATAATAAAAATAGCTCAAAAATATACTAAATAAAGTATTAGAACTTCGACTTGCTTAAACACAATTTCAAAGCCCACCAATTTCATTCAACTGAATCGATAACGTTTTTCAAAAATTATGACTATCATTTCGATATATCAAAACCTGGCAACTCGCCCTATTAGAAAAATAATATTTAAAAATGACGTTGTTTACAATATTAACAGGACTACATATCATTCTTAAAGTCCACATCTTTAACTTCTCAGGAGCCTTGCACACTTTTCTCATGATAAACCATCTTTTGAAAACACAAACACTTCGCTACAACCTCAAATAAAAAATCACAGATAGCGGAGGTAAAAATTTGTGCGTATTTTGGCCCTCCCATTCAAGTCATAAACACCCTCTACATCACCGTACTTCACTCAACTCAAGCATGGAAGACACGTAAAACACTGCGAACTATCATTAGAAACCCTTAAAAGGCACTTGTGACTCGAAATAAATGAACTGAGACAAATATAAATAATAGTGGAAGTCGAGCATCTGGGACCGGCATTTTGGGCGGGAGCTGGTGATGACGTCACAGCCTGGGGCTCGTGACGTCATGGGTAGGCCCGCTTCTTCTCACTGAGCCTCCATAGCACACAAATCAGATAATTGCGGATATATCTCAACAACTGACATGAAAGATTAGGCCTATGGGTCCACTTTGTGACCTGTCTGGCCTGTAATGAGTGAGAGATGAGGCAGATAATGGCTGAGAGAGAGGCGGCGGGTCAGGGATCGGTTTGTTTACGTTTTCAAGATTTGAATTATTTGGTTTTATAAGTATGTGCAGGTGTTAGTTCACTGATATGTTGTCCTGGAGGTTACCAACGTTAGGTTATGACATGGCACCACCGTGAAATGATGAGTTACACCAATATATTACTTACGTTAGCCAAAGACTGCTCGGCGGCGGCTGTCCGTGTCACTAGCAGGCACCCACACTCCACTGTCCACTTTGTGTCCTCAACCATGTTTAAATAGTTAACCTCTAATTACTGAGAGGTTACACACAATATTCTCTTCGCTATTATAGATATCACTATTATCGGTATCTTCATCTCCACCACTCACTGTCCCTCACGGCCAGCGCCTTGTCCTGCCGAGTGCAGCGCGGCTCACGGACTGGTGGGCAAGTTCGGATACCAGTACTGGTAATACCTGTACCAGCCTTAACGGTGCTGTACTGATAAAATTTTCCGTACTGATAAATAGCTGAAACGGTACTGAGCAAATTGTATACAGCGTGGAGGTGGCTCAAGGCGAGTGGTGATGGGTAAGACAGTAACATTGAGTCATTCTCACTCTCGGTACCGCTCCACACTAGTACCAACTGGCTGCCATGGCGCGTCGGCGCGGTCTCGGTAGCTCGGCGAGATGCTTCTGTACTGGTACGACTGAATGTGCTTGTACCGTCTAGCGTCTGTGCCGGGACTCTGCTGATTTCTACCGCTAAGAATGAATCATGTGTCGGCACGGGTGGCGGTGTGGCGGACTGGCGTCTGGCGGTGCAGTAACACTGCAGTTGGCCGGCATTTTACCATTGCATTTCTACTACTACTACTATTATTACTGCTACTTCTATTACTGTTGCTGCTGCTGCTGCTGCTATTACTACTACTACTACTACTACTACTACTACTACTACTACTACTGCTATTACTACTACTACTGCTGTTACTACTACTACTACTGCTATTACTACTACTACTACTAATACTACACATAGGATTAAGTGTACGAATATTACAGACAAGCCCAAATTATCTCATCCCACTTAGGAATCGAATGCGGGGCCTCTCAGTTGTGTGAGGAAGGTGTCAAGTCAACTGTCAGCATCCCTATAGATTTGGTCATTCGTCCTTGACGGCTGAGGCCGTTAGGGGTAGTTAGTGCCGTTATTTTTCATCAACCGTGGCATAGTGCTGCATGATTTTATGTGTCTGTCTCTGATATATATAATGCATTACCAAATTTTCATCATATTGATTATCTTCTTGTGTATGTAGTATGTATGTATGTATGCATGTACTCATGATAATAAAAACAAAATAATTGTGGTCAATGGTCAATACTCATTGATAACTGACTGTGATACCACTCTTTCTTCAGTTTCCAGTCGCGTGGCTCGTGCCCCGCGTGGGACTCCCGTCCCGGTAAGGTGTTAGTACCATTAAGGCACCTCTACAGTATGTGCTGTACTTGCCTAAAGGTTTGTTGTTTTGGGGGACTTTTTAAGGTGTGGTGTAACTGGGTTCGGACTTTTTAAAATTGTCATTCTTTCCAGTTTTCCCATCTTACATAAAAAATAAATAAATAAATAAAAATAAATAAATAAATAAATAAATATTTGCCTTCATTCCTTGTTTTAATTTTTCTCACCATCTATCTATTTCATAGGATAGAATAACAAACATATCAAATGCTCTATATCATGTGTATGTATGTAGGTAAGTGTTTGTGGAGCACCTTGCTTTGGCCACCCACTTCAATGGTACAGAGCTATAGACATTATATCTATATATATATATATATATGTTATTATGGATTATATTCTGGCACTTGATAAATACAGCCGGCACTTGATAAATACAGCCACACAACAATGGAATCTCAACTGTAGTCTAACAACATGGTATCTATCTGAGCGGTGAGGAGGAGAGGGATGTGAGGGAAGAGAAGGATGACTCGTAGTGTCTGGTGGAGTGGTCGTCATCGGTCTGGTTGTTCTTCAACTCTCCAAGTGTGTGCACTAGCCGGGCCCAGTCATCAGCACGTGGCAGTGCCAGTTGCTGATAGGAGGACAAAGCAATGTGAGAGAAAACTGACCAATGGAAAAATCTGGGAATAATGAATAATACTCTTTCTAGTAGTACTGTTAATATGCTAAAAACTACCTTTACTTGAGAAAAACCAGGCACTGAAAAATTTAGAAATAAAGAATTATATTTTTCTCTCTAATACTAAAAGATCCTAAAAGAAAAATATTCTGGTGTTGAATGTGAAATCAAGAATTTTGTAGGCTAAAATAGTGAAAGAAGAGAGATCTCAATTCATACACAAACAATAACCTAGATAGTAAACATGCTCACCTCTCCAACATCATATATCCAGATCTTGCCCATATCATCTCCCACAGTGATTTGCTGGCCAGAGTTAGTCCAAGAGACTCTGTTGAGTGCCGGGTTGCCCTCCACCACTGTGCTCGCCGTGGGAACCTGTAACACATCATGATTTAAATCTTGTACCTAAATTCACAAACACTGAAAATTACACTTACCTCCTAACCAACAAGCAAAATGGAATTCTTTCTCTCTTTAAACTGGGGAGAGCTGAGTACTACACAGTCCCACAAGTAGATGAAACACTGACAATTCAACACAAGACAGGCTTTTGTAAGATGGCTCACCTCAGTGTCTTGATTTAAATTCCAAAGGTCAATTCTTCCTGAGCCATCAACAGTGGTGAAAAGAGCTGGATGGATGGGGGACCAGGCTACCTCATACACATAATCCCCGTTGTCTTCAAATGAGTACAGAGGCTTCGTTTCCTGCAACACAGTAGAAAGTGTCAGACAGGCAGTCAATATTCAGTTGGCTCAGAGAGATGTAATGTGTTTATCGATATATATATATATCATACAAGAAATCAAATGAAAATAAATGCCCAACATAAATTTTTTTGAAGGGAATAACAGGAGCAAAAAGAGTTGAGGTGATGAGAGGATAAAGTCCACAGAACCAGACCATGTTACCACCTACAAGCGTGAGGTACAACTGAAAGCTTCCGGGAGGCAAATGACGATTTGGAATAGCGGGGCACTGGCTCAGGGAGTGAAGGTGATGATGGAAAGCTTAGAAGCAGTGGGTGTTGTGAACAAATATTTCTTTATAAATATTTCCCTGTGTGACTTGACTGCACTGACTCATATGAACATTTTGAAACAAGTAATCAGAGAAGTGTGCAGTATATGGTTCCTGTGTATTTGGTAGTATTTGTGAGGATATTGGTAGGCGTGGACACTGACAAGTGAATTTTTAAGAACAGTGCTGTCTTTTCTCAATCACCCACAAGCAAGAGAAACCTGCCACAGTGCCAAAAGGTGTGAGGCACTGCAGCACTGTAGTAGTTGACACAAGCCTTGTGGTACATGCACAAGCAAGGGAGTTTTAAATTTTCTCTGACCTAAGACTATCAATACAAAACCTTACACATGTCGATCAATATCTATGTTTTGGATCAGATTATAGTTTCTCCTTGCTTAAATACACCTTCATAAAATTACACAATAATACTAATTACAGTTTGCATTTTTAATTGCACCAGATAAATAAGCTTGACATGGCATCAAAATGCCTCCATAACCACTAACACCATACAGAATACATAAAAAATAAAAATACTTGCAGTCCACACAAAACACACAATATCATACCGTCTGGTCTGTACTGCCGCACCCCCGTGAAGGTGGCAGGTGTCAACACACAGTAAACTGCCAATGTACCACTAAGCTAAGACACTATCAGAAAAAGTGTTGCAAAGATAAACAGTTCAACTCTCAGACACAGAGGAAGAAAAACATTCATGCTCAGCGAAGGATTGTTTGCTTTGTGGTGTGCTTGGCGCTTACCTTCATGGACCAGTGCTGTTGCATCCCAAGTGGAACACAACGAGAGAATCATGTGTTACATAAATAAACACAAAGTGTTGGTTGGTACAGTTTGAAGGGAGTGACTGCTACTCAGGCAAACATGGCTGCTCAAAAACCAACATTCTATTAGAACTCAATCAAGACTTCACTGCCCTGGCAATCTACTGATTATTTCCAAGTCAAGAGACACTCTGTGAAACCACACATCACACTGACTGTCTACTATCTAGCACTGCTCGACTCACACCTGTCATTAACTGTATCACACGTGTAGATGAAAAATAATAAGTAAGCTGTGGTTAACATCTTGAGCAAATAAGCAGAACTCCTTGATTCAGCTTAACAAGCTTCAAGAAGTTATGTCACTCTCCTTCCCTCACTTCCTAACAATGATGTTTGAAGAGAGAGAAAAAAAAAAAAAAAAACTAAAATGTCTGCTAAACAAATTAATTTTATAATATATACTGTTTTACTGATGTAACTTATTCTGTACAGTGTCTTCTGAGTATTTTGTATTTCTTCTCATACAATTACATTTTTACACATACGGCTCTCAATGTATCATGCACCATTTCATCAATAATTCAGTGAGAGCCTCCCACCAAGATGTCTGTCTACCATCCTACCATCTCCCTATCCCCACCTGCAAAGCCTTCAACACAGTGTAATAAGAGTCAACTTGCCACAATCCACTCATCCTGCAGCTCCACACTGATTAATGAGTCTGCCTGAAGATCAACCCACCAGGGAAACATTGTTTGCTCAAGCTTTATACATGTACACCTTTATGTCCATATGTATTACAATTCTAGCTTACTGATGAGCTTATGATGCCAATAATCAATCTATATATTCAAACACATACGCACAAACATGCGCGCACCCACACACGCACACATACACACACACACAGTGGTTTGTTTACCTTGACAGACCAGAGCTTCACAGTCCAGTCAATGGAGGAGGTGAGGAAGAGGTGAGAGAAGTCAATGGAGCCAGGAGTGGAGTGGGTGCTGATTCCTGTCACTGGCCCCTGGTGGCCCTCATAGGCATCCACAATGCCTGCCTTGCTGCCATGCCGACACGCTGCAAACAAAGGGAGGCAGTGGCGTACTGGATAAGGTGGTGAGCATGGGATCGGGCAGACGTCCACATGTAAGTTAAAATCCCACCAAGTGTGGCCTTGAAACTTTGCCATTTGTCAAGTGGTTTAGTTACCTACATATCACCATGATACCCAGGTTCTAGGTGGTTACACCAGAGATGCACTTGGGTGGTGATATGGGCCCTAATATGGGTACCACTATAAATAAAATTAATATGCTACTAATGGGTGGAAGCTTAACACTGCTTCCAATACTCTTCAAGTTACTTACAGGTGCTATAGGCCATAACATTTAAAAAAGACTTGTACTCCACTCCAAAAATGTACCAGCTAAATGTGATTAATGTAATTAATATCTTCACCTATTTATCTCCTTCCTATAATGGCTCACTGTTACTGCATCACACCCAAGTAATTTCATGAAGCTTAATGAGAAGTTGTAGCTTTCAGAGTGCTAAGAAAGCGACGTAGCAAGATATCTCACACTTGCATCATCAGGCAGACAAACAGAAGCCTTTCCTCTCACCTGTAAAGACAGCACCTTCCTCCGACCCCACGATAAAGTTGTTGACGTCACCGTGTGGGAAAGCCATGCACGTCACAGCCACAGGACGCGACTGTTTGTGCTGCAGCTCCATGGATTCCTGCAGGAGGTTAGGGGTAACATTGACACTTAGAATACTGTCTGTTTCATTTCTGCCATTATCATTATAGTACGATTATATGTGAAGTTTAGAGGCATCTGCTATTTCTTATGATCCAGTTATTTTTTTTAATCATCTCTCTCCTGCTTTCCCTTCCCTCTGTGTCTTGTCATACTCTCCATACTGTTCTTCCTTTCCTTCTGTGTTCTGCCACACTCTCCCTTCTATTCCTCTTTCCTTACTCTTCTCAGAGTGCCACACTCTCTACATTACTCCTCATTTCTCTTCCCTTCAGTGTCCTAATCTACCACACCCTCCACCCACAACCCATCACCCCAGGACCACACCCTGCTACTGACCTGTGGCTGGGAGAACATGTCCAGGGACCAGGAGCACATCTTGCCATCAGTGCTGACGCTGATCAGGTTGTGAGCATTCTGAGTCCCCACCACCTTCATGCAGTACACTGGATGCTAAACAGGAAAGAACACTGGCTCACTTATCATCTCAAAAACTTTCAACTATCTACTCTTGAGTAACCTATTGGGATTTTAAAGGTTTTAGCAATAATTAACAAGTATTTTGCATCAGTAGGAAAAATTACCCATGAGGATTGTACTACTTATCACTTTGGCCTTCAAAAACAGTCTTAGTGAAAATCCACACCTTTTAAACACTGTGGTAGGACTTGTTGCAATTTCAAAGTTTCCAGTAGGGAAGAAATATGCATGAACATGAAAATAATCATCAGTATAGTCTCTGTTAACTTGATGAGTCAGAAGCATCAAAACATATGAACTACTCTCAATGTTACCCTCCCTGACAAAGTGTACAGACCGTGTGAGCAGCGGCAGACAGTGGGCTGCGCTGCACTGGGGTTCTCTTCTGGCTCCGGTTGTCCCACAGCACAATTTGCCCTGAGTATGTTCCTCCCACAATCAGATTAGGATGGAATCTGGTGAAACACAACACAGATTATACTCAATGGGATAAAGCTTATGCTAATTCAATCTCTTTCACAAGTAGGACTCTGAACTCTATATTTCTGCTTTTCCTTTCCTACAAGACACTTAAACTAAAAAAAAGTTCAATCAAGAAAAAGAATGTGCCTTGAGAAAAACAAGACAGAGATATGAAAAAATGGAGAGAGAAAAAGAAAGTTATTAAATTGTGGATGAACAGAGGCAGAAAGAGAGACAAACAGATAAACAGACACAAAAATAGGCAGAAAGGAGATGGATAAAGACAGAAGCAGAAAGAGAGGAATAAACAAAAGACAAACAGGAATAGAGGCTGAGACAGAAAGACAGTCCAAGTGAGGTGGCCACCAACCTGGCGAAAGTGGCTGACATGACGGGTGACTGGCAATGGAAGATGTACTCAGGTGTGTCCTTCTTAAATTTGGTGTTCCAGACCAGTGCCACGCCATCTGGGTCGTGCGGTGAGTCATCATTGTTGTTGTAGCTGAGGGAAGAGGGCAAATCAATACAGAAAATGGATAAAATAATCAAATAAAAAATAAAGAGAATAAATCAAATTAAAATTACAGATAAGTCTCGATTTACACAATAGATGCGTTCCAAGAGGCATCGCATATTTCAAAATTCGCGTAAAACAAACTTGTAATTCTCATACGAAACAATAGATAATAGGGGGGATGCGGGATGTGGTCCAAATCGTGTATAAGCAAACCGATCGTGCAAATTTAATTAATTATATTTTTTCGGTCGGTCACGTATTAACAAAAATGCGTAAATTAAACACACATAAATCAAGAGTTACCTGTATTTGAAGACCTGAACAGCAGCAAGGCAGTGAATGGAGTAACAATGAAAAACTAGCAGTGCTGTAAATAGTGAACAAAGCAATGATAAAGAAAGACAGCACTAAATCCCTCTGAAGACTGAAAGAGCAACAAGGCAATCAGTGGAGTCCTCACCTGGCCACCAGCAGCTCTGGGTATTGAGGTGACCAATCCATGCAGGTGATACAGCGATTACGGGACCAGCGCTCATCATAGAACCATCGGTTGAGGGACAGCTTCACTCCTCCTGCCTCGTTACTGCAGAGAAACGAAGTAATCAAGTCACTGGAGCATTATTGGCCAAGGTGAATATAACAAGGGAACTAACAACACCAAAACAAAGAAAACAGAGGAAGAACAAGCAGGACAAACAAAAAATAACAACTCACGCCTCTCCATCCTCCTCATAGTCGTGGGAGTAGTCGACAAAGATGTTTGTGTCTTCGGCCAGTGCTCGCTCAATGATGCGCGACGTGCGGTCAAAGAAACCGTGGAACTCTTCTGTCATCATTACTGTCTGCTTCTCCTCGTCTGACAACTCCCGCGCTGAGAAACATCGATGGTTAGCAGAGGAGTAAAAGATTATGGTGATTTAAAGGCAAAGGCAATGAAAAACAGCTAGAATTATGGAGCTTTACACACTACAAAAGCAAATATGAATTTCTGAATAACTAAATCAACCTAAATCTTGCACTATCCTGTTGATATCAGGCAATAAGAGACAGTATTCATAACATGCCAAGACAAACACACAGATGAACATATAAGACTCACGTGGCTCAGGTTTCACTTCCTCCTGTTTCTTCTCCTGCTCGGTGGCAATAGCAGGCTTGAAGTCCTGGACAGTGGGCATCCCAGTGGGAAGGATACCAGGGGGCAGGTGGCGGTGAGAGCCACTGCCAAACATGGGTGGGGTGTCCAGGAGGGTGAGAGAGCTGTCCTCCTCTTCAGCTTGTGGGTCGTCGTAGGTCAGAACTAAATGGTGAATAAGTGTGCTCTGCTCCTCTCTATCTATGGCCCTAACCTGTCTGACTCACTGCCTCCTACTGCTGGCCTGGCTTGAGTTACTGAGTGTGTGGTAAAGCTTGTCTGCTCCTGCCTCTACTTTTGAGTGTCTTGTTACTAACTGTGTTCCTATCAGCTTCTAGACATGTGTGTGTGTGTGTGTGTGTGTGTGTGTGTGTGTGTGTGTGTGTGTGTGTGTGTGTGTGTGTGTGTGTGTGTGTGTGTACACTCTTCCTACATTGGAACATTCTAAAGAGCATTTTAATCTCTTGACTTGAATTACAAAGCATATATACTACACTTCACTCCTGTGTCTTAAGAGAGTAATGCTTCAGCTTGCTAATTTTGTATTGAAATGGTGACTGACTCTCATGTGTTCCTGAGCATCTAAATAAACTCTGTATTGTCTGTCATGAAGGAGAATGAAACACCTGACAGTAAGTACACCTGCCCCACCTGCTTCAGCTACTCAAGTCATTCAAGACACTAGGTCATGCTATGCTGGCAAAAAGGTAACAATGAAAGATTCTATTTTCTACACAACAACTAACAGTAAAGATTGACTAAACATATAAAGGAAGGTAGTATACTATGTACATACAAATATCCACATACCTACCCTGTGTTATAAGATCAGTGTCCTCTTTCTAAGTGTATAGGGTCTGCAAATCTTTTAATAGGGATACTGGGAGTGACTCTTTCATCTACCCTCACTGAGCTAGTTAAGTATAATACACACAGTGGGTGTTGGTTGGAGGGTGAAGGGCGGTAACTTTGTGGGAGTTTTAAGGTGACAAGACAGAGAGAATGTGCTCTTGGAAAGAAGGTGTGATGCAGTGTGACACAAGAGCATGTCAGGATTCTTTCTTAGCTCTTTAAAGAGTAGCAGAGCATAAGGAAATGTACACAAGGATTAAGTACTACATGTACAAAGTCTCCACATGACCACACTTCTCACACACTTGTCTGTACCGAAAGAACCTGGCAAGCTATGAGTGACGTGCAAACTGTCTCAATCATCCACAAGTCTGCATCCGTCGCCTGCAGCTTGTGTTGGCCGCAGCACAGCCAAGGGTGAGGTGTGCAGTGTGGCTGAGGGTGAACAGCCAGTGGAGGTGAGCCAGAATGAGGACAGGTATCACAAGTATTCAATAAGCAAGTAGAGTGAGAGAATGGCTGGTTAATATCCTATTCAACCTCACAAATCTTACATTTATAAGAAAATGATCATTTGTTAATATTACACTGTATTATTTCTAACTTTCTACACATTTGAAGGTTGCAATACATTAATAGATAAATAGTAATTAAAAAATTCAAAGCAAATTTTTTACTATTTAACCATTCAATTATCTGAGAAGTATTATTTGGCTAATTGGAAGTAAGCAAGTACAATATTTTGCGAGTTGACCAGCCTCTCTCTCTCTCTCCTGTATCCACTCTCACTTCATACAGATGAATGAGATAAGCAAGAGCTGGCTCACACCTGTGTTGTGTTCCCTCACTCGATGTGGGGATGGGAAAGATAAAAGGCTCCCATGTGGGGGTGTGCTGGTGTGTGGGATGTGTTGCTGTGCTGATGTGCTGTGCTGTGCTGTACACCACTGCTTCCATCAACACTTCTCAATTTATTTTTAGTAAACATTGTGACAGTTACAAAAGAAATAAGAATACTATGGTGATTTTCTCATTATTTTCCAATACTTCTGCTATAACAACACTTCATATCCACTGGTAATCTGTTTTGTCAGCCAAGTATTCTGCAAGGTTACATCAACCTGTGCTCTTCTGATTGAAGTTCATATTTCATTACAAGTTTCTCTTTCATAATCTGAATTTCACCATTATAATCTTAAGTTACTATTAAATACTAACATTGTGCAGACTCAAACTTAAGTTTTATCATAACTCAATTTGTACAGACATTATTTAGAAAGTGTTACATGTTAATGACTTGGTGACTTGAATGACAAAATGATGGAACTGTGGGCAACACCAACACACTGCAGCCCACACAGCACACACACTGGGGGGAGGGGACACAGCCAACATGCACAAGAATGTGTGTGTTCCAGCTGCAACACCACAGAAAAAGCCACAATGACGAAACATTTAATTGCTTCGCATGAGCTTCAGTGACCCCTCTCAAAGATGTATGCATGGTGACCCCTCTCTTCTAGCCATTGCAGCTCAGTATCTACAAAGTGACCCCTTCTTATTGCCATCAAGGGGAGTGTCTGCACAATGACTCTCCTCTCACTGAATATCTACCCTGGTAACTTGCAACACAACACAAGAGACAATGATCTTCATCTAACCAATGTCTATCTTGCCAAGGCCTTTTGTCTCCTCAGTGTCTCACCTAAGGGAACAAGTCTTACTGTAATGCATCATCTGCTAACTTTATCCTTCCTTCCTTCATTTATACCTCAGAAGCCACATTATAATATTCAGTACAGTAATACTCCACTTAACGAATGTTCGTCTAACGAATTTCCGGTTTAATGTACTATATAAAGTTAGACCAAAAAGTCCGCATAACGTACAACCACATTTGTTTTAGCGAATTTTCTGGGTTTGAATTTGCCGAACATGGCAGCTTCACTGGGACTGGCTGGCTCCCCGCCTCTGTCTCTAGCATGTAGCCACTAAACTCTTGTACCACCCGTGGCCCAATTCACCATATATTATATTATACAGTGCAATATATTATTCATCTTAGCATTTTACACCACTTGATATTGTGTGCAAATTGTTAATGAGAATTATTCCATCAGTTCTGAATAAATTGTGTCGTACTTGACAAATAGTGGTGTTCCATGTCAAAACATTTATCTGACATTGGCTCAAAGCTGTAAACCCCTCATTCACTCTAACTTGGTTGAATTTATACCGGAAATACAGTGTGCTCTACGTTTGCACTTTTAAGGATGCAAATCCTTATTTGAAGTGGAACTGTGAATGTTTGAAGAAGTGTATTATTCCAATCTGCGGTTCTACTGGGGTAGATAAGTCAGTGTGGCTGCGATAGTGTCAGCTGGAGCCGCAGTGTCCATTGTCCAGTGTCCCAGTGTGTGCTGTTGAGTGATTACTTACAGTGTTGATTACAGTAGATGTCATACATTAGAAGACCCAGACACTAGGTAGGGACTTTACATGAATTCTCATGTTTCCATTGTATTGTCATTTTCTTCACTAAAAACTTGGGGATACATACTTGGTTATTAATGATACAGGTACGTATATGTAATTTTTTTAACCCATGTGATATGTTGGGAACCGGCCCAGAATGCATCCCCCCTATTTCCATTATTTCCTATGGGAAAATTATGTCCGCTTAACGAATTTTCGCTCTACGAACAGCTTTAACACCCCCTATCCTGTTTGTTAAGAGGAGTATTGCTGTACTTCACATTCAGCTCTGATCCTGTACTGTAGTCTAAAAAGTGCAATAGCTCATGGCATGAGCCTCTGTATAACTTAGTGAGAGCTACACATATGCCTGTTTATGAGAATCCCTGAAGAGAATGACAACAGCTAAAAAATCTCTACTGGCGTCTGTCTGTGCACTTCGCCAATGATTAAATGAACTCCTATCAATGTTCCACCTACTGCCTGTTCCACCACTCTATCCTTACATCTTACAAGAGGTTCTCTTCTCTTACTCCTAGCTCTCTCATCTATATTGGCATCTCACTCTCACTCTCATCCTTCACTGCTAAAGGGTCTTCCCTCAATGCATGTCACAGATCTCTGGCTGATGTTCACTGATGATACATTCATTGTTTATAAGTCTTCAGAGACTTTCAGAGATCAACTCTCTAATTCCAGGCTGACCATTAACTCAAGTACAGGTGACCACATGCTGCCATGTCTGTCCTAGTCACTGCAGGACAGTCTGGTTAAAGAAGACTTAGCCAGGTCAGATCAATTAAAGGTGTGCTGAACCACGACCCACAAGACATGACCTCTCCCTGACATGAGAGGGCGTGCAGTGAGTACAAGTCCCTCGTGTCTTCCAGTGTTGGTTAGACTTGGTGTTAACGGTGAGCCCACACACTGTTATGCTCTGATGACACAACACACCCCAGCAGCTCAGCAGCCCACAGAGTGCAGGGAGGTGGCAGCATTATGTCTGACAAACTGACATGTTACTCTTTACTGTGTTCATCAGGCAAAAACACCTTGCCTCAGCATGTCAACTAAGATAAATTGTGTCATCAGAAACGTTCCAATTATGAGCTTTCACAACTTTCAACATATGCACCTTGAAGGACAGATAGACAGATAGACAGACAGACAGACAGACAAACATACAGACTGGAAAGGTAACCCATTATGTGCTAGTTATAACAACTACTGGGACACAGACAGCAGCAAGCATAGTAGCTAAGCTGCTTCTCATGGTTCTGCTACTCCTCCTTAAACATCACAGTCTTAATACCAAGTTATGCTTGAAATAACACTGCTTCCTGCATCCTCATGAATACAAGGGAGTGAATGACGCTAAACTATAGTCTATACTCAATGACTGTTTGGGAGTGCCATGCTGCACCAGCTGTCACTCTTTGTCTTGCTGTGCCTAACACTACAGTCTTATCAGCAGTGTTGCCTGAAGAGGCCGGGAGGAGGAGCAGGAGGAAGGTGAGGCCACAAACTGCTGCAATGATGCCTACAGAAACACACACACACACACACACACACACACACACACACACACACACACACTGCCACAGCTCCTCCCAGATAGAACAATGCATATATCAGTGGCACTTATATCCCAGTACGTACACACTGACGGACGCCACAACATGGATGACGATGGTCTAGTCTGAAGTCATTGGGTCAGTCACGTCAGGTTGGGTCAGAGGGCAGGCAAGCAGTCAACTAAAGATAACAAAGCGTGTAGTGTGCCATCAGTGTGTCAGTGTGTACTGCACCGCCACTGAATCTACTCGATATGTCACCACACAAACACACACACACGTACCGGGCAGCAACAGCAGCCGGACAGTATGTGTGTGTTTGTGTGTGTGTGTGTGTGTATATGTATGTGGGAGCCCGGCCTGCCAAGTCAGTCCCAGGTTGGCCGCTATCTGCTCTGTGCAAAGACTTCTACACAAAAATCAAACTGAACTAAAGTTGTGAAGCCCAACATTGTAGTAGATATTCTATTGTTTAGTTATTGTTGATATTATCACTACCATTATCATCATCACTATTATCATTATTATTATCATTATCACTATTATTAATACTACTGTTTAATTTGTCAACCGGCTGATGAGCTTTGCCATTAATATATACAAGTTATTGCATTATAAGTTCATGGCTTGACATGACAAAATATCACACAACACCTAACTAGAAAAATAAAATAAAATAAAATAAATTATGACAGAAGCCATGATATGAATCAGCAGGAACAGCAGTGGTGGTAATAACGGCATGAGCATGAGCAGCAGCAGCAGCAGCATGAGCAGCAGCAGCTAAAGCAACAGCAGCAGAGAATGAATGAAACAAGTGGAGGGAAGCAGAAGCACAGCATACCAACACACAGACATACAGACATGGACACACAGTGCAAGAGGCACGCTGAGTGAGAGGGAAAGAGGGAGCAAGGCGGAGGAAGACAGACAATGGAGACAAGATATTGAGAGCGCGAGCAATGGACCTACCTGTGAACTCATCATCCCACTCAAGCGCTGGGTTTAGATTATATTCGTCTGGGGGATAAAGAGGTTTGGGGAGGGGAGGGAGGGGAGAGAGGGAAAAAAAAAAACAAAAAAACAAGTCAGTGTCCACTTCCTCTGGGCCAGTGTTGTTAATAGCAGCTGCCAAACAAACACTTTTTTTCACAGCCACACATCACACTAATCAGTCAACTCCAATGAAGAGAGAGACAGGAACAAAAATACCTCAAACTGATCAATTATTTACGTTAAGTTAGTGAGCAGTCAGTTCATTTAATCCTTTTTTAGTAAGCAACAAGTGTTAAGTAGTATGTAAGTACTTCATTGTTAATAAATACAGCATATCTGTCAATATATATATATATATATAGAAAAGAGACATGGACAGGAGTACAATACTATTTTAATCAAGTGCTATAGGTAAGTTACATGGTTAGTTAAGATATTAACATTATGCCCTACACATCCTCTCACTTACAGTGCATACATAAACAACAAACAAATCACAGTGCATTATCTTATAAGACATCTGCCAATGAGTGTCTGGAGAGTAAAGAGTGAGTTAGGCGTGTGTCAGTAGAGAGTGTACAGAGAGACAGCGAGAGAGGGAGAAGTGAGTGACGTGCGGGGTTATGAGAGAGTGTTTTGTGTTCCCCATGCCACATGCACTGCAGTGAGGGAATGCCAAAGTGAGGCTGTAGGTAAGTAGTACTGTACACTGTGTCTGTGTTGGCAACTCAAGGCAACAATACACTAGCCGCTAGCGTTTCACAGTCTTTCCTTTCCCTTGTTTGCTTGGATGTTCATCTCACTTTTAGGATACAGAACCTTGGTGAGGGTGTGTGTGTTCCTGGTTGTTATGTTACTATACCACTCCATGTTAACAACAGGCAATACAAGGCCATTTCTCTCCAATACCTCTTAGTATGTGGGGGGAAAAAATTGATGTTATATTCTACTTGACTATAGGATGACAGGCACTCATGACCTTGGCAGATGGTGACTCAAACATTACTCTATTACCAAATGCAAGGTAAAAACAAAAGGAAAAAGGAAAATCATAATAAGAGCTACAGCTCGGACAAAATCAAAAGAAAGGTGGGTTGTATAATGACACTCTCCACTGCGTGTACTGACAGAAGCAGCCGCGGTCATTCCTTCACAGGCAAAAGCTACAGAATCATGGCACAGAGTTACGCAATGATGTCCTCTCTACCTCAACAATAAGGAAGGAAGAAAGGAAGGAATGAAAGGGTTACCAAGCAAACTAAGCAGTAATATGATCCAAATTATAAACAAAAGAGGGTGTACTTATATAGGCAAGATGAAAAAAAAAAAATAAATAAATAAATAAATAAATAAAATGATTCAGTATAACAGGAAGAGATGGACAGACAAACCGTACGCTGTTACTTACGCATAGTGTGGTATTTAGAGCGTATTTGAGCTAAGATCCCATCTCCTAGAATCGCAGGGGAAGAGGTGGGGGAGAAAAAAGGAAAAAAAGAAATTTAGACCTAAAATCTAAAGCATCAAATAAATAAATAAACAAAAAATCTCCAAGTCACAAAACTAATTGGCCAAACGACCACAAACAAACATGGCGGCGGCAGCAGCAGCAGCAGCAGACTGTGGCACTATGCAGAACTGCCTATGGCCTTCCTAAATGTGCCTGCCTGTTGATGTCCCTGCTGCTGCCGCCACTGCCACAGCCTCTAAGCCCCTGAGGTATTGTGGAGTTAAGAAAGAAGCAAAGGTTCTGTATCCATGACTGACTGCTGGCGCACACACACGGCCAACCAATCAGTGCCGTCAGCTCTCCTTCCATCCCGGCACTTTATGTTCTGTGTGTCTGTGAGTTTTCCGAATGACTCTCCTTGTGTACATGTGTATGTTTGTCTGTATACATGCACGTCTCCTCGGTGCAGATTTGAATAGTACGCACACACAACTATCACTACTACGGCCGAGAAGTATGAGAATTCAGACCAAAGGGAGGACCAGAATGAGACAAGAGGAGAGATGGAGGAGAATGATGATGTAATAACAGGACCAGCAACAAGACCATTGCTCGTAATAAGGGAATAAAAACTCCAAGGCCCGGGAGTTTTAGGGAGTCTCCATGCAGCAAGGGACTTAATGGGGCAAAGGGGCCTCCTGTGCCTTCACCAGCAACCTTGTACGGCACTCCAGTGAGAAAGAGAGGAGACATGCAAGGACAAGGAATGGTATTAAGATGTGTGTGTGTGTGTGTGTGTGTGTGTGTGTGTGTGTGTGTGTGTGTGTGTGTGTGTGTGTGTGTGTGTGTGTGTGTGTGTGTGTGTGTGTGTGTGTGTGTGTGTGTGTGTGTGTGTGTGTTATTGTGTGAGGAGGAGGAGGCATGAGAGAAAGGTAAGGAACATCACATCCATTTTTTAAAGTAAACATTTAACTCACAGGAAAGAACAGTTTGAAGCAAAAGAACAGCAACTGATATCTGAGTGATATTGAAAAACTTGTGTCAGTTCTTCATGAATGGTAAAGAACTGAGTTAAGGGGAGGGGTTGAAGTTTGTGGCCCTCCAATACACCAGAGAAGAGAGTGGAGTGTTTATGTCAGTTTGTTTTAATGATTGCTACTAAACAGGGTTAGCAATGTAGTAATAGATCAGAGAAAAGTAAGAAGTGAAGAGAGGAGAAGTTTCCTCTCTCTGAAAACTTCATTTCAAGCCTACAATAAGGATGAGGAATGGAATGGAATGGAATAAGAACAAATAAAAAGTATATATTTCAAGCATTAATAAATTCTTGGAGGAACACATTTGAGGATTCTCTGGAAAATGGCAGAAGAATCTGAGAAACATTTTAAGACTACAGAGCAAAAGCCCCAAAGATAAACGCAAGAAATAAACGAGGGAGAGAAAACAATTGACACCGTACAGGAAACAAGCAGGTGTGACAGATGACCCACACCTACAGGACAGGTGTGTGGGAGTGGGTGTGTGCTCGTGTCAGCAGGTGAAATAAACACCCACGTTTTGGTGAGCGCTACAGCACAGGTGAATGTGGCATGAGGAACGAAAAGGTCGGACAGGCAAAGGCATAAGTGAATATCAGGTTCAGAAAAGATGGGTCAAAATTTTGGCTGGACTTCACAAAATGACCAAGTCCTTCAATCAAAAAGAAAATGCAATTGGTGGCACACAAATTCAAAAAAATTGGCAGGAAATGCTCTCAATAATAATAATAATAATAATAATAATAATAATAATAATAACAATAATAATAGTAATAATGATAATAATAATCTCACTTGCATCATGTAGTAAGTGCAATAGCATGAGTATTTTCATTCTATCAAAAAAAGAGAAACATACCAAAACATGAAAAGCCAAAAAGGTTAAAAGCTTTGTTCAAAAAATATAAATAAATAATAATAATAATTAAAGCTCTAACAAACTCTAAGTAAGGAAGTACATACATACACAAGCACTGGCTAATAAAAAAGTAAATAAATAAATAAAACTCAGACCAAGACAAACCAAAGAAAAACACTAGGGT